>NW_024063365.1:0-58023 GCF_006381635.1 Hibiscus syriacus | reverse complement strand
TGGTTCTTTGTAATTTGGTCTTTATCTTTACGCACATTTAATTCTAGTCACTAAATCGAAATTTCCAAGTTTAATTTGATTCATATTTGTCAGTTTATTTAGTCATCAATATGTGTATTTTTCTTTTTTTTCTGTTTATTTTCGCATTTAGCATGTATTTGGTTAATTGAGTTTTAGTCTTTAAATCTTATCTGTTGTGTTTTAATTTGATCGTTGATTCATGCTATTTAATTTTAGTCATAAATGTTGTTATTTGATTTAGACATTAGGCTTCAAGTTTTACATGTTAAGTTTTAGTCCGTGTTTAAGTTTCTTATGTTATGCATGTATGATTAGTTAAGATTCGTTTAGGGTGTATGCTTATCCTAGGTTGAATGTTGAGGATGTGTGTATATGTTACTACATGGTTCATAAGCATGGATTAATTCCCTTTATTAATTAATTTTTGCATGACATTATCTTTGCATTATTTACATGATATCCTCACGAGCAAACTCGACATATTACATAATTTAACTAAGGGTAATATCCTTTTAATTTAAAATTGTTGAAGTGGGCAGTCATAACTGATTTGAGGTCGCTTTTAATGATTTTAAAATAAAAGTGTATCCCGAAAGTGAAACAAAAAAAATTATTCGTCACCTAAAATTTGGAAATGAGAGAAAAAGAAATGTTCGTTTATTAAATATATCGAGAAAAGGTTGTTATTTTTAAGATCTGGTCTCGATATTTGTAAATAATCGAACATCCTTTATCTTTCTAAAATGACTGGGTAATTTTAAAGTTAATTGTTTGAGTGTTTTTGAATGTTTTAAATTTACATTTTTACTTTATGGGATCAAGAATCAAAATAAACTCGAATTTGTAAAGTTCATTGCAAAGACGTTAATTAGTCGACTAGGTACCGATTTAGGGCGTTGTGGGGTGCTAATCCTTCCCTAAACGTAACTGACTCCCGAACTCGGATTGTGGTAACGCAGACCTCAATTTGTTATTTTAATTAAAGTTAATTTTATTTAAAATGACAAAGCATTTTGGGTGTCCAATCACACCCTAATCAAAGATTGGTGGCGACTCTTTGCTGTATTTTTTTTATCATAAAGAAAATCCAAATTTTTCGAAATGAAAGGTTTTTAAATCGCATTGTTTTAAATTAAAAATCAATTGAAAGAAATAAATTAAAAATTAATGTGATTTTTTTAAAATCTCACCTTTCACCTTTAAGAAAAAGCGTTTCGACAGGGAGGATTTGAACTTATTTTTGCAAAGCTATCTGTTGTGCAAAGGGATGTCTTGAGGAGAGCTTTACAGAACAGGAAGTTTGGGAAGCAATTTCTTCATCAGCTAGTGATAAAGCCCTGGACCAGATGGTTTTACTATGGGATTTTCAAGAAGTATTGGCCTATGTTAAGGAGCAGATTATGAAGTTTGTCTTTGATTTCTATAGTGGAAGAAAATGAGACCATGGGGTTATTCATTCATTCATTTCCCTAATCCTAAGAAACTGAATCCAGAAAGCTTAGAAGATTACAGGCCAATTAGCCTTGTTGGTAGTTTTACAAGATCATTTCTAAAGTTCTATCCAAAAGATTGGTTTCTTGTATAAAAGATTTGGTTAGCCCTTATCAGTTCGCATTTATTCCTGGTAGGCAACTTCTTGACTGTACATTCCTAGCTAATGAATGTATAGATTATTGGAGGAAGCAAGGTAGGAAGGGGTAGTCTTCAAAATTGATTTTCGAAGAGCCTATGATACAGTTGAATGGCCGATTCTCTTAAAGTAATGAAAGCTATGGGTTTTGGGGATAAATGGGTTTCTTGGATTGAATATTGTCTATCTTCTGCCTCAATTTCGGTTCTAGTAAATGGTTTCTCCTACTGAGGAGTTCCCAATGACAAAAGGGTTAAGATAAGACTGCAGTCTTTCCCTCTGCTGTTTAATCTAATTGGTGAACTCCTACATCTAATGGTGATTAAAGCTTTTGATTTGAGACTTTTCAGGGGTTGATATTGGTAAATCAGCTAATCCTTTCCTTTTGACTCACCTACAGTTCGCTGATGACTTGATTTTTTTTTTACCATGACTCTCTTACTAACATTCAGAACATCAAAAGAGTGCTAAGGATTTTCAGTTTAATGACAGGGTTACATTTAAACCTATCTAAGAGTAAACTGTTTGGTATAAATGTTGAAGCTGCTACCTTAAATGAATGGGTGAATGATATGGATGCTCAGTGGGTTGTTTCCTATGGATTATCTTGGCTTACCTATAGGTGCAAAGAAAAACGCTGAAGTCTTTGGGAGCCGGTTTTACAGAATTTTAACAACAAGTTAACTTGTTGGAAGGCTTCTTCATTATCAATGGTGGGCAGATTAGTGCTTATAAAATCGGTATTATCATCATTACCGATTTTTTCTTATCATATTCAATGCGCTCAAAGTAAGGCAGAAAGTTAATACATTGATGGCTAACTTTCTTTGGGGGGAAAGCTCAAACAAAAATCGAATGAACTGGGTTAGTTGGCAGGCAGTTTGTAAACCTTTGGAAAATGGTGGCTTGGGAATTTTGAATTTGAATATTATAAATAGGGCTTTTGTTAGGTAAATTGGTGTGAAATTTGTAATGAGAAAGATTCACTTTGGGGATGATATGCAACAAACCAATGCTAGTACTTTATCTCTGTCAATTAGTAACGTTTTTTTCGAATCAAGATTCCTGGATTTGGAAAAGAATTGTGAACAATTATATGAAAGATGATGATATTGGAGGATGTTTGAGATCGAATACTAAAAATCAATTGGGAAGTGGCAAGTCGATTTCATTTTGGAATGATGTTTGGGTCAATGACCTACCCCTGAAGATTCAATTTCCCAAGATATTTGCATTATCAAATAATAAAATGGGTAAGTGACAGATTTTGGTTGCTTTGATGTAAATGGATGGGTGTGGAATGTTCAAACAAGAAGAAGCTTATGTGATTGGGAATTGGACCAATGGATCGAACTAATGGCAACACTAAATTGTTTTAATTTATCTGATTCAATGGAGGATTTTCTTTCTTGGTCTGGGAAGGGGGATGGTCTGTTCTCGGTGAAATCCTGCAGGGTGACTATCAATTAGTCAAGGAGGTGGTTTTTCTTGGAAAAGATGGGTTTGGTCAGGGTTCGCTCCCCCTAGAGTAGAAACCTTCCTTGGCAATTCATACACAAGAAATTGGCAGTCAGAAATGAGCTGAGAAAATGGGGGTTCCTATGGAAGACGCATTATGTCCACTATGTAAAAAGAATGAAGAAACAGTCCAGCATCTTTTTTTCTCATGTTCAGTTGCAGGGGATATTTGGAACATAATATGAAGATTTGGGGCATCTATACAACTTTGTCTAATGATCCACATGTTTTGCTAAGTTCATGGTCTGATCTAAACAGAAAATCGAACATTTGGAAATTCATTCCGGGAGTAGTTCTTTGGTCTATTTGGAAAGCTAGGAATTCAGTAGTGTTTGATAATTCTAGCCTTGATATAACCTCTCTCTTTTTCCTAATAAGATTTAGGTTGGCTAGATGGTTTCTAGCAAAGTTTCCTAATATCCAAATACAAGTTGATTTGTTGGTAGGGGACCCCTCTTTAGCAGACAGGTTTGGTTACCAGAATACACACAGGAGTTCGAAACAAAGTTGGCAGCCTCCCCCTACAGACTTTTATAAATTTAATGTTGATGGGCTGTCAAGTTTGATGGGATGGAGGGAGGAATTGGTGTATTTGAGAGATTGTAATAGCATCATCCTATCGACCTTCTCTGCTAGTTGGTCCAGGCCCTCCTCCGTTGGCTGAACTAAAAGCTATTAAGAAAGGCCTAGATGTTTTCTATCATCGATTGGGCGGTAAAGGGAAGATTGATCTTAGAAAGTGATTGTAAATCTGCTGTAGATTGGATTCTGCTGCCTAATTTTGTTCATAGTTCTTCAGTTCACTTGTTGAGGATATTGTGTCCTTAGTTCAAGAGAGGGCGATTATATTCGATGGATTCCTAGGGGATGTAATTGGGAAGCAGATAAATTAGCTAAGGATGAGATTGGTTGATTGTAAGGTTTATAGGGGTGTTTTAAGATTATAGTATATTCTGATGCCCTAAATGTATTGGTATAATTTATTGTAATAGTTTCTCTATTCAATAACTAAGGCACTCTTTTCCTCCTGTCGATAGTTACTCTTTCCAAGAGTTAACTATGAGGGAGGTTTTTAATGAGGTCTATTATTCTTATAAAAAAATTCATTAATAACTGAAAATTTACATAATGTTTAAAACTGCCAAGCCCCCTTACAAAGAATAACCCGAAACACACAAACAAAACATCCTAAACTCAACAACAAAACTAACCAATACCAGCCTTAGCTAAGTTATAGCCTCAATATTAGCTATTCTATCAATCATCTGATAACACCCTCCAATTCTCTTAACATGACAACAATATCCTTCATAGATTTAGATAAACAACAGGACATCTATTTAAATTATTTACCCAATCCACTGCTAGTTTACTATCAAATTCAACAATCCACCGATTCTTGAACCTCTGAAGAATAAATCAAAGAAAATTAAACCCCTCTTAATGCCTAAGTTCTATCAAAGTAGGAGGACCAGGACCCGCAGTCTTGGAAAGAACCCTTCATCTCGCCAACCTCATTTCTTAATAACCACCTATAGCACTCTTTCGCCAATCTCTACAAATAGCTGCATCCACATTCAATTTTAGAAAACCCTTTAGAGGAGGAACCCAAGACACGATTTTATGAATCGAATTTCTGAAAGAATAGCAAATCTCCAATAAAGGGATCAGTAATGAGAGAGTCCTTACAAATAGCAACTTCCTTGAACTTAGCTAAGATCCTAACATATTACATAATCCAACACCTACCAAGCGAGTATTTTAATCTTCAAAGTTCATTCACTTCAAACTCTTTTATAAGACACTTCTTTAGGTTTCCAATTCCTTCAAAATCATTTTGTTGTAACAATTATATCATCTACATATACAAAAAATGCAGTCACTCCCCCTGAAAGAGAATGTTTCACTAACAGAGTATGATCACTTCGGCTTTGTTTAAAATCTTGTCTCAGCATCACATTAGTGAACCTCCCAAACCAAGCTCTTGGGACTGTTCAGTCCAATAGAGCCTTCTTCAGTCTGCAAAATGCTTGTCCAGTATTCAGCCCAAATCCATGTGGTATATCCATATATACTTTCTCTTCAAGGTCTCCATGTAAGATGCCATCTTTAATGTGAAACTGTTGCAAATTCCATCCCTGAATAGCTGCTAGGGACAGTAGAACTCACTGTGTTCATCTTTGCAACAGGGTCAAATGTCTTAAGGTAGTATATCCCATAGGTTTAAGAGTACCCCTTTGCCACCAACCTTGCTTTGTACCTTTATAAAGAGCCATCTGAGTTATAGTTGATTGTGAACATCCATTTGCATCCCTGTTTTCTTCCCTTATGGCAGCTTCACTAAGTCCCATGTTTTATTATTTTCTAGTGCTACTCCTATCAAAAAAAATTATTTTCTAGTGCTACAATTTTATCTTTTATAGCCTTTTTCCAGTTCTCATTCTCTAATGCCTTGGATATAGTCTTAGGAATGGTGATGATGTTTAGGCTGGTGAGAAAGGCTTAGTGAGGTCATAAACAAGTAGGAAGGATGTTTTGTAGTAGGGGTTCTTTTTTCTTTTCTAATAGCAATAGGAAATTCAAAATCAGAGGTAGACATAAAATTTTCAGTATCATTTTGATTAGAATGAGTTTAAGAATGTACCTCAGATTGTATAGGAGCAGGAGAAGGGGATGATTGAATCTGCATAGGTGCCTTCCTCCTTGAATAGGTCAGTAAGGAGTAGCATCTTGAAAGTTTGGCTATGGTGTATTAGGTTCTGGTTGTGGAAAGTTGGAGTAGAATGGGTTGTGTTTGTTGGATTTGTTCATAATGTATGGATGTAGGTAAGTCAATGAAAGTTTGAAGCAAAAAAAATCTACATCCTTATCTACCTAAATGATATCTCCCACTGAAGATAAGGAACAGTAAAATAACCTTCTTCCACAAAAGTAACATCAGCAGTGGTGTAGTATTTCTTTGTAGTGTTTCTTTGTAGGTGGGTGATAGCATCTGTAGCCTTTTTGGGTGGAAGAGTAACAATAAATATGCATTTTAATGCTCTTGGATCAAGCTTTCCCTTACCTTGAGAATGTATATGAACAAAAACAACACACTCAAATATTCTATGTTTTAGGTTAAGAGATTGACTGAAATTTGGAAAGAATTTTGTGAGGACTTGAAGGGGACTTTGGGATACAAGGATTTTAGGGGTAGTATGTTTATCATGTAAGTGGTAGTTAACACAGCCTCTCCCTAGTACTGTTTAGGGACTTTGTTTTGAAATAGAAGGGCACTTGTTGTGGCAAGGAGATGGCCATTCTTCTTTTCTGCTACACCATTCTGTGGGGGTATTTACACAGGAAGATTCATGTAATACCTTTTTCTAGAAAGTAGGGAGATAAGACCTGATTAAAGTATTCCTTGGCATTGTCAGATCTGACTCTCTTTATTTTAGCTCCAAACTGAGTTATGATCATGCCGTAAAACGTTTTAAAAATAGTGGTAACATCTAATTTTTGTTTTAGTAGGAAAATCCATGTAACCCGAGTACATTCATCTATAAATGACACAAACCATCTAACCCCAGTTATATTAGGAATAGTATAAGGCCCCCAAACATCACTATTGTCGTAACCGGTTTTCGTCCGGGCACGAAATATTTATTTTGGCGGGGAAATTGATGTGAATAAATAATTTTGAAAATAATTTGAGAGTCGCCATCGGCCTTTTGGGTCAGGTAGGTCGAATACCTAAAAATTATCTTTAAAAAAAAGTTTTAAGAAAACATTATTTAAAAGATGAACTGATCTGTGTTTTATAACCAAAATTCGTTCTTTTTAATAATAAAAAGGGATTCGTGGTCGGTTACGTTTAGGGAAGGATTAGCACCCCTACAACGCCCAAAATTGGTACTTTTTAATTATAAATTGTCTCTATTATTAAAATTTAAAAATTCAAAAATATGTTTAATTTATAATCCTATTATTTTCAAAATTATATTTATTTAAAAATATCCGAAAAGAACTTCTAGGTGCCTTAAGACAGCTCTTTTCTTTGATATTGATTAATTTAAATAATATTGTTTATTTTTTAATTTTTAAAAATATCAGAATAGGACATACAGTTGTATTAAGACTGTCCTTTTCTTCGATATTGAAAAAAATTAAAATAATTTATTTAAAAAATATAAATTATTATTATCATATATATTATGACTATATAATAGTAAAAATATTTAAATATATAAACAATTAAAACAATAAAAATACAATTAGAACGATATATTTAAAAGCAGTAAAATAAATGAAAACATTTAAAATTAGTGACTAAATTATAGTAAAATTAAAATTAAAACCTAATTCATAATTAATCAAAATTATAGGTTTAAACATGTTTTTTCTTATTTTATTAATTTAGTGACTAATTTAAAACTATATAAAATTCGAATATCATATTAAAATAAATTAAAAATATACTTGGGATTAAAATAATTATTTATTAAAATTAAA
Source organism: Hibiscus syriacus (assembly GCF_006381635.1). Taxonomy (NCBI): domain Eukaryota; kingdom Viridiplantae; phylum Streptophyta; class Magnoliopsida; order Malvales; family Malvaceae; genus Hibiscus; species Hibiscus syriacus. The sequence continues at coordinate 50,363 of NW_024063365.1, read as the reverse complement.
GGACTAAATATGATATTTATCTTAAATATATATTAATACGGTTAATGGCTAAAATATAAATAAAAAAATGTAGAGACCAAATTAAAAGGATCAAAAATTTGATTCAGTGACTAAAAGGTAAAGATTACAAATTAAAGGGATGGCGGACGAGATTAATCTTTTGTTAATTACGGACAGATCCCTCCCCAAAACGGCGTCGTTTGGGGAGGCTATTTAAGCCCTTCATAGCTGGCCCGAAGGGCCAGCAATTCCTTTCTTCTTCTTCTTCTCTCAAAAACGAGAGAAAAAGCTCTCTTCTCTCTCTTAATTCCCTCACCGGAGGGAATTCCGGCGCCGATAGCCACCGCCAACCTCATCGCCGGCCACCGCCTCCGGTGGCCGGAAAATAAAACTTTATACCATAATGTAGATCGGATCGTCCTAATGACGATTCCGGTATTTGTTTACCTTAAAAAGCTCTCAATCGGAGCAAATCTTTAAAATACCTTCGGTTTTCGAAGGTTTGTTGTGGAGCGTGGAGGCGCGTGGTTACTCCGATGGTGGTGTGGCTTTCCTCGGTAAGTCTCTTCTTCCTTTTTCTCTCTTTTTTTCTTCTGGTTCTTTGCTGCTGAGATCGTTGGTACTAGTTTGTTTTTTTTTTTTTTCCTCTGTCTTTTTCTCCTTTCTGTCTCTGTCCTTTTTTTTTTTTTTTTTCGCAGATGGGGTGGTGGTTTTTATAGCCACCACCGGTGTTCGTCTCAGACCGGTCCGAAGAGGGGGCCTCGGTGAGTCACCGGACTACCAGTGGTGACTCACCCCCCGTAGCCTTGCATGGACGGCTGGCGTTGATCTTCTGGAGTCTTCCTTCTGGACGTGGCAGCGGCGGAGGCGGCGAGAAAACTTTCGGCAGCCGCGTAGAAGCTGGGGCGGCGCCGCGTGGCCCTAGGGTATCAAACCCTAGGGTTTCCCTCTGGCACCATCTGGACCGTTGGATCTTGTCAGATCCAACGGCTGTGAGCTGAGGCGGCTGATCAAATTAGGGTTAGGAAACCCTAACTAGAAACCCAAGTATTTAGGGTTTCTGGTTGGATTTGGACCGGTTCTGGTTGGTTTGTAACTGGGCCGGTCCAGTTGTAATTGGTCTGTAATTTATTATTTATTTAATATATATTTAATAATAATAATGATAATATAATAATAATAATAATAAAATAATAATAATAATAATAATAATAATATGGATAAAAAAATAGTATCTTCAGCTGCCCCTCTTTGCTCATTCTTGTGTTAACAAGAATAGAGCAAGATGAAAAGATAATAAATAATTTTTTTTTCATTTGGCTTTACTTTGATCATAATGGATATATTGAATAAATTATTCTCTTTCTCTAGATGAGTTCTTCTTATTATGAACTTTCTGCTGGGGATGATGATGACCTCCTTTCTATGATAGAGTCATTCAAAAGGTTGAATAAGCTCTTGATGAGTTCTTCCCATTATGAACTTTCTCTAGAAAGGCTAATGCTAATCTATCTCCTTCTGTGATAGTATCAAACAAAGGTTGAACAAGCTCTTCTCATTATGAACTTCTTCTTCCTTCTTCAGATGAGTTCTTCTCATTATGAACCTTCTCTGACAAATAATCAAGTGATGAATTCAAACAAAAGGTTGAACAAATTCTTCTCATTATGAACTTCTTCTTCCTTCTTCAGATGAGTTCTTCTCACTTTCTCTGGCAATGTTGATCCATCAAATGATGAATTTAAACAAAAAGTTGAACAAGTTCTTCTCATTATGAACTTCTTCTTCCTTCTTCAGATGAGTTCTTCTCATTATGAACCTTCTCTGGCAATGTTGATCCATCAAATGATGAATTTAAACAAAAGTTGAACAAGTTCTTCTCATTATGAACTTCTTCTTCCTTCTTCAGATGAGTTCTTCTCATTATGAACCTTCTCTGGCAATGTTGATCCATCAAATGATGAATTTAAACAAAAAGTTGAACAAGTTCTTCTCATTATGAACTTCTTCTTCCTTCTTCAGATGAGTTCTTCTCATTATGAACTTATCTGGCAATGAATGATCCATCAAGAAGATTTGAAATCTTTGCTAAAATCTTTGAAATTTCTGTTAACAATTCAACAAGAATAAAAATGAATGAAAATGCATCTATTTTTGCAAATGCCTAAATATGATGCATGAATATTAAGTTGTTTGATTTCAGACTGGTGAATTGAGTATTTCTTCAATTATAAAAACCCATATATGTCTTCTTCAAATCAAAGAATCTATCATTTTTGACAAATGTAGATGTAGATATAATGTCACAAACCTCTTGAGAATAAAACTCAATAGTATAAACTTTTGAAAAGCTTGCATTCAGGCAACATGTTGATTCTGATAACAACTCATCTGATTATGAAGTGACCTTTCAAGATGATTTCACAGATATCGATAGTTCTTTTAATACCGAGAAATCTTGAATTCTGATTCTGATGAGGAGAATAAACTGTTATACTTGACAAAAATGGGATTCTCAAGGCTGAAACTTCAATAGCCATGTAGAGATGTGGGGTCCAAATTCATCAATTGCAGAATTGGCAAATTTTATATGTGTTGCTTAAATGACTAAGGCTGCTGATGTACTTCTTCTAGTAAAAGATAGGAAGTCATTATGCAATGATCCCAATTTAAGCAAAGGCAAAAACTTGGGCTATGATTTTTGGGAAAGGAATAAGCAAAGAAGCTTGAAAAGAAACTTCATAATAAAGACGATCATGCAGTTCATCTTTAATTCCAACGATTGGTTCTGTCCAACCAATTAGATAACTCAAAGAACACTTCCAGAAGATGCTTGAGCAAATTCATCTTCCAAATTCAATGATTGGTTCTGCCAAATCAGATCAGATAACTCAAAGAACACTTCCAGAAGATGCTATTGAGCAAATTCATCTTCCAAATTCAATGATTGGTTCTGCCAAATCAGATCAGATAACTCAAAGAACACTTCCAGAAGATGCTATTGAGCAAATTCATCTTCCAAATTCAATGATTGGTTCTGCCAAATCAGATCAGATAACTCAAAGAACACTTCCAGAAGATGCTATTGAGCAAATTCATCTTCCAAATTCAATGATTGGTTCTGCCAAATCAGATCAAATAACTCAAAGAACACTTCCAGAAGATGCTATTGAGCAAATTCATCTTCCAAATTCAATGATTGGTTCTGCCAAATCAGATCAGATAACTCAAAGAACACTTCCAGAAGATGCTATTGAGCAAATTCATCTTCCAAATTCAATGATTGGTTCTGCCAAATCAGATCAGATAACTCAAAGAACACTTCCAGAAGATGCTATTGAGCAAATTCATCTTCCAAATTCAATGATTGGTTCTGAGATATCACAACACTTATTTGATGTAGAGCCAGAATTTGTAGATTCGAAGTATTCCATGCTATTACACTGAAAAGGGCTATATTCATAATTCTGCCAATTAAGAATAGATTTTCTCTTATTCTGCTTCCTCCATGTGCTGATGCTTTTCCATTGACAAAGAAATGATGGCTTTCATGGGATCCAAGAACAAAGTTAAACTGTTTATAAACATGTACAGGAAGTGCCAAATTGACAGAAAGGATCTGTAAGGATTTTGAAGCTTATGACAATGATCACCTTCGAGTGTCCAGAAGTATGTTCTTGATGAGTGCTGAAAATGGAATCTAGTATAGGTTGGAAGGAATAAAGTTACTCCACTTGAACCTGATGAGGTGGAAATGCTTCTAGGTTTCCTTAAAAACCATATACAAGGATCTGTATAGAAACATGTTTCCTAGTGATATCAATGTCTTGTTTCTTTTTGCTGGAATCAGTACTGCAAAGATCATCTTCTACTGTTTTAGTATATCTTTGAAAACAGATGTAAGAACTGAATGGTGATCGGTTGGAGCAATTGATGAGTAGATTTGGCGGATTCGACCTTGTTGTCGGTAGCACCACTTGTAACAATCTTGATGTTCATGGCTTTAAGCTAGTGATGATTTGCCTACTTTGTATCCATGTATTTAAAAGTATTAACATAAAGTGATATTCAGAAATCTTTAAATTATTTCAAAATTATGTTAATTCAATAGAAAAGAATAAATTGAATTTCCAAAATAAATTGAATCTCAAATAAATTGAACTTGAAATAGATATAATTGTATTCAAAGTTATGACAAGCATAAGAATAAAAATTCAAATGTCTCAACAAATTATAAGCATAAGTATTTCTAAATTAATCAAGTTGACACAATTTAGAGTAATGATGGAAGCTTTTGTCTGGAAGATCTCAACGTTGTCAAAATGCTTGTGGATGTGAAGTTTCTTCCAAACTGTCAAATCTTAAGAGAGTTCAATTGCCAGATGCCTAATATCAACTTGCATTTGAGCCTCCTTTTCAGGTTTTCAACTCAAATCCTTCATTTGGTTACAAGATGCCCTTTGCGGGTTTTCACCTTGACCCCCTTTCTTTTTATTCTCTCTTTTTTTTTTATTTTTTTTTAATTCTCTTCAAGCATAATATTTCTTGACAGAATCCGAGTTTATTGGATTTTTCAGAATTTTTCCATCCATTTCTGCCAAGATCAACGCTCCTCCGGAAAAGGCCTTTTTCACAACGTATGGCCCTTCCCAATTAGGCATCCATTTCCCACGGAAATCTTTATGTATAGGCAAGATCTTTTTTAGTACTAGATCACCTTCTTGGAATTCTCTTGGATGTACTTTCTTATCATGAGACTTCATCATCCGTTTTTGATACATCTGTCCATGGCAAATAGCTTTCAATCTTTTCTCTTCAATAAGGTTCAATTGATCAACTCTAGCTTGGATCCATTCAGATTCATCCAATTTTATTTCTCTCAATATTCGGAGCGATGGAATCTCAACTTCAATTGGTAAGACTGCTTCCATCCCGTAGAATAAAGAAAAAGGCGTTGCCCCAGTAGATGTTCGAACAGTAGTTCGGTATGCATATAGAGCAAAAGGTAACTTCTCGTGCCAATCTTTGTAAGTTTCAGTAGTCTTTGTAATGATTCTCTTGATGTTCTTATTTGCTGCTTCAACTGCCCCATTCATCTTTGGACGATATGCCACTAAATTTGCATGTTTGATCTTAAACTGTGCACAAAGTTCGGTCATCATTTTGTTGTTCAGGTTCAGAGCATTATCTGTAATGATCCTTTCTGGTAGGCCATACCGACAAACTATCTCTTTCTTTATGAATTTGCAGACTGTGGACCTCTTAATATTAGTGTATGAAGCAGCTTCAACCCATTTGGTAAAATAATCAATTGCCACAAGGATGAAACAATGTCCATTCGATGCCTTTGGTGTGATTGCTCCAATGACATCTATTCCCCACATAGAAAATGGCCAGGGTGCTGTCATTACATGTAAAGGAGATGGGGGTACATGAATCTTGTCTGCATATATCTGGCATTTATGACATTTCCTTGCATAATCAATGCAATCTGTGTATATAGTAGCCCAATAGTATCCATATCTCATTATTTTTCTGGCCATGGAAAGACCATTTGCATGTGTTCCACATATTCCACTGTGTACTTCTTCAATGACATTTCGAGCTTCACTGGTATTTAAACATCTCAACAACATTTGATCACTGCTTCTTCTATACATAATCTCTCCATCAAGAAAATATCCAGCAGCCATTCTTCTCAAGGTTCTTTTATCAATTTCTGATGCATTTGGTGGATAACTTTGATTTTTGATATATTGCAGGATACCATGATACCATGGTTTACCATCTACCTCTTCTTCCACACTATAACAATGTGCAGGAATTTCATATACTTGCATTTTGATTGGCATCATATCAACCTTCTTAGTTGCCTGAAACATAGCAGCTAACGTAGCCAAAGCATCTGCCATTTGATTTTCTTCTCGAGGGAGATAATTGAAGGTAACTCTCTCAAATTCTTTCACTAATTCGAGTGTAAAATTTCGGTATTCCAATAATTTGGGATCTTTTGTTTCCCATTCTCCTCGCAATTGATACACCACTAACGATGAATCTCCATATATCTTGAGAAATTTGATTTTTCTTTCTATAGCTGCTTTCAACCCCATGACACAAGCTTCATATTCTGCCATATTATTGGTGCAAAAGAACTCCAGTCTACTTGTAAAGGGATAATAAACATTTTCTGGAGAAATTAACACTGCCCCAATTCCTCGTCCCAAAGCATTAGATGCTCCGTCAAAGTAAAGCTTCCAACATGCAAATTCATCATTTGTTTTGACTTCTTCATTCATGGATATGCATAACAAATCTTCATCAGGAAAATTGAAGTTCAAAGGCTGATAATCATTTGATACACGACTGGCCAGGAAATCAGCTATGACACTTCCTTTTATCGCTTTTTGGTTGACATATACAATATCAAACTCAGATAATAACATCTGCCATCTAGCCATTCTGCCTGTCAAAGCTGGTGATTCCATTAAGAATTTCAAAGGATCAAGTTTTGATATCAACCAAGTAGTATGGTATAACATATATTGTCTGAGTCTTCGAGTAGTCCACACCAAGGCACAACATAATTTTTGTATTGGTGGATATCGAATTTCACAATCAGTAAATTTCTTGCTCAGATAATAAATAGCTTTTTCTTTTCTTCCAGATTTATCATGCTGTCCTAGTACACATCCCATCGAATTTTCGAAGACCGTTAAGTAGAGAATTAATGGTCTATCAGGCATTGGTGATACTAAAATGGGGGCATTGGATAAATATTTCTTAATAATATCCAAAGTTTCTTGACATTCTTCATTCCAGACTTCAGGATTGTTCTTTCGAAGTAATTTGAACACTGGATCACATTTGTCAGTCAATTGAGAAATGAACCGAGATATATAATTTAATCTCCCCAAAAAGCCTCGAACTTCTTTTTTTGTGTTGGGTGGTGGAAGATCTTGAATTGCTTTTACTTTATCTGGATCAATCTCAATTCCTTTTTTGCTGACTACAAATCCCAAAAGTTTCCCAGAAGTTACCCCAAAAGTGCATTTAGCAGGGTTAAGCTTTAATTGATACTTCCTCAATCTCTGGAAAAGCTTCCTCAGATTTTGAATATGTTCTTCTTCCGTTCTGGATTTGGCAATCATGTCATCTACATATACTTCAATCTCTTTGTGCATCATGTCATGAAACAAAGTTACCATGGCTCTTTGATATGTTGCCCCTGCATTTTTCAATCCAAATGGCATCACTTTATAACAGAATGTGCCCCACATGGTTATAAATGTTGTTTTCTCCATGTCTTCAGGATTCATTTTTATCTGATTATATCCTGAAAAGCCATCCATAAATGAAAACCATGCATGCCCTGCAGTATTGTCCACCAATGTGTCTATGTGGGGTAATGGAAAACTATCTTTCGGACTAGCTTTGTTGAGATCTCTGTAATCCACGCACATTCGAACTTTTCCATTTTTCTTAGGTACGGGAACAATGTTGGCTACCCATTCTGGGTATTTAGATGCCTGTAGGAAACCTGCATTGATTTGCTTCATCACTTCTTCTTTGATTTGCAACAACATTTCTGGCCTCATTCTTCTGAGCTTTTGTTGGATTGGTTTATATTCTGGATTGATTGGAAGCTTATGTATCACTATATCTGTGCTCAAACCAGGCATATCTTGATAAGACCATGCAAAGATATCTTTGAACTCTTGAAGGAGATTTATCAATTCTTGTTTTATCTGGACTGTCAGAGTGGTACCAATTTTCACCTCTTTTATTTTTTCATCTGTTCCCAAATTCACAGTCTCAACCTCTTCCTTGTGTGGTAGAATTTGTTTGTCCTCTTTTTCTACCAATCTTAATAGTTCAGTAGGAACATCACATTCCATTTCATCTTCACAACCATTGATTTCTTCCAGACATATAGGCTGCTCTAAATTTATCACTGGATTAAATCTAGGAATAAACATGCTATTAACACGGTGACACCTGCAAATTTAAGTCGGAACATTTCCGAAAGAATATAGTAAATTTATGAAAATAAATAAATGTAAAAATGTAAGAAAATGTAAAGAATGATTGCCATCTGAAAATTTTAAAGAAAATTTCTTATATTTAACATAATTTCTTTTACAAGATAACAAAAAGTTTTCATATTTTTGAGCTAAACATAAAGATTAGTTCTGAATATTACTCTGCATTAATATTAAAAACTATAGGAAGATCTTCAGTGGTCCAATTGGTGAGTGTTTCTCCAGGAAGGCATGGTCGAATCCTATCCAAGTACTTGCCAGTCTTGTTGTCATTCATGATCATGTTGATAAATAATCCATTCATAGCTTCTTCAACTATGTCTTGATCTTTCGTCAACTTTTCTTCTTTAAAGGCTTCAACAAGCTGCTGTTCCACATTAATTGTTCCCCCTGATCTGAATATGGTCTTCAACTGTGGGAAAGACATGTGTTTCCAAAGGATTTCTCCCCCTTTCAATTTTGCCTTTCTGTCTTCACATATTCTTTTCATTTCTTTGTTCTTTTGCTGAAGATTGGGTTTAAATCCCAGCCCAAAATGGTCTTTTTTCATCTTTATACTGATAGGAACTGAAATCCCTTGAAGATTCTTTCTTAGACCTCTCCCAGCTTTAGCTCCGATGCCTAAAGTTTGTTGTACCGTCATCTTGGTGCAATCAGACAATTTGGGATATGGAATTTTGCTTCCTTCCGCAATAAAGGTTGCATTTACAAATTCAAGAGCTCGAAAAGAGCATTCAAGAGCCTCATCATTGGTGTCGATATATGGAACATCGCTTGTTATAGACGCAATGATTTCTTCTTCAGCACTGACGCATATTAGTTGTCCATCAACAACAAATTTCAATTTCTGATGTAATGAAGAAGGAACAGCTCCTGCTGAATGAATCCATGGCCTCCCTAATAGACAATTATATGTGGGGTGGATGTCCATAACCACAAAGTCAATATTGTACACGACTGGGCCAATTAACAACGGTATTTCCATTTTCCCAAGCACTTCTTTTTGAGTACCATCAAATGCTCGTACCACATTCTGATAACTCTTCATGTGTGATTGATCCAGAGGCATTCTTTGAAGTGTAACTAGGGGCATCAAGTTGAGAGCGGATCCATTGTCAATCAATACTCCTGGCAACACATGACCATGACAATGTGTCGTGATGTTCAAAGCTTTTACTGTCCCATTCCGCCCTCTGGTATTTCATCATCTGTGAACGTTATGTAATTGTCAGCGGCTATATGTCCCACAATTCTGTCAAGTTTATTGAGGGATATATCTTCGGGGATAAATGTTTGAATGAGGATTTTCATCAAAGCATTCCTATGCGCTTCTGAATTCATCAAAAGATCAAGAATAGAAATTCTCGCCTGTTGTTTGTGTAGTTGTTCAACCACACTATACTCACTATGTTTCAAGAATTTCAAAAATTCTTGAGCTTGCTTTTCTATCACAGGTTCATTGAATGCTGGAAGGGATTCATCCTCAAATACCTTCTGAGGTATTGCCATGGCTTTTCCTTTTGCTTTCACTTGTTCTGAAGCATTGGATGTTTCGGGAGAGTAACATCTCCCACTTCTTGTAAAGAAACCGACCTCGCTCACTGCTTCAGACGTCAATGTAGTACTCAACTCTGTATTTTCTCTTCTGTTTTATCTAGAGAATCAGATCCTCCTACCATTGAAACATTGGTAGTATAATTCCAAGGTACCCTGCGGGTATCTTTGTATGGAAATGGTAGAGGAGTGGTAATAACTACTTTTGGCCTTATTGGTGCCGGAATCACCGTGGATGATTTCACATTAATGATCACAGGATCATTTATTCTTTGATTTGGTTTAGAATCCTCTGATGAGCAAACATCATCTTTTTTTTTCCCGGGTTCTTCTTCAAAGAATTCTATTTCTCTGTTGTTCATCAATTTTTGCACCAAGTTTCTAAACTCAGGACATAGTTGAATTTTATGCCCTTTCTCCTGATGATATTCACAATAATTCTTGCCTTCATTCTGCTTTGGCCTGAATTGTTGTGGAATTATACCGGCTAAAGAAAGCTGTTGGAATATCCAAACAAATGGAGATTTAATTTCAGAAATGTCAGTCTTTGCTTTCTTTCTGTTCTCTTCCTGAATTGCATTCACGTTTTTATCTCCATGATTTGGCAATGGATGACTTGATGCGGATGGTGTATTGAATTCCAACTTCCCAGTGTTGATCAAATTTGAACCACCCTTTGAATGCTAGACAGTTTTCAATAGAATGTCCTGTAATTCCTTCATGGTAAACACAGTGTGCCTTTGTATCATACCAAGGAGGGAATGGTGGTTGCATGGGAACCAAAGGATAGGGCCTTATAACATCTGCTTTTAACAGCGAATCATAGATCTCTGCATATGGTACTGGTAAAGGTGTAAAAGATAACCTTTCATTTTCCTTTCGAGATCCTCTGGAATCTGCTCGATTAGTGTTTGTTTCCTCTTTCTTAATCCTTGGTTGGGTTATTGTAACACTTTTCGATGAATCCTTGCTGTAAGAATTTGCATTGTTGACTTCATTCTCCTTTTTCCGGTACGTAGGTCTTTTGGAACTAGACCCATCATTTGATTCAATCTTGCCACTTTTCAAGACATTTTCAATTAATTCTCCAGAAATGACCAAATCTGCAAAATTTCTGGTTGCATTCCCTATTAGATGGTTTAAATAAGGAGCCTTCAATGTATGGACAAACATCACTGTGGCCTCTTTTTCTGACAAAGGTGGTTGAACTTGGGCCGCAGTGTCACGCCATCTCTGGGCATACTGTCTGAATGTTTCATTTTTCTTTTTCTCCAAGTTTTGGAGAGTCCATCTGTCAGGGACCATGTCTGTCACATGGCGGTACTGCTCTAAAAATGCTTTAGCCAAATCTTTCCAAGATCTAATGTTGGTTTTGGTCAATTGAGTATACCATTTTAAAGCCGGTCCTGTCAAACTATCCTGGAAGCAGTGAATTAACAATTTTTCGTCCTTCACATATCCTGCCATTCTTCGACAAAACATAGTAATGTGGGATGAAGGGCATGTAGTACCGTTATATTTATCAAATTCGGGAGCTTTGAACTTGATAGGGAGGATTAGGTCTGGAACCAAACTCAACTCACTAGCATCAAATCCATAGAATGATTCAGTTATTTCCACGGATTTCATTCGCTCTTCTAAGCTCTTGATCTGTCTGGTCAGTTCTTCATTTACTTTTTGTTTCTCATTTAGCTCATTCAAATCTGGGATCAACTGATCAGTATTAAGATCCCCTACTTTCACATCTGATATAAGCGGATTTTTGCTTGAAGATACGGGATCCACTTGTTGATCTTCATGTGGTTTAGCTTCTTGTAATGCAGATGTACGAGCATTGATTTGTATAGGGGTAGTACCAGAGTAATAAATTGGTTCTGGTGAAAAACCTAGAGGATATATGGGTTCTTGGTCGAAAGATACAGGATTTTCATGCATTTTTCCACTGATAGCCTGCCTTTTAAACATGTCCTCTATCTTCTTCATCATACTGTCTTGTGAATTTGCAATACTGGCTTCAATTTTTTCCAACTTCATTCTCATTTCTTCTTGTTCTTTATGATGTTGTTCCTCAATACGCTGTATTTTATCCTCCATAATTCTCTTAGTAGCTTGTCTAGTACTGTAGTGATGTAGTATTTCTCTTTTGGCCAGAGTAACTGCGATTGAAAAATCTTTTAATATTATTTTTTCAAATTTTAATTGATGAATTTTAACTTAATAAATAAAATAATTCATAGTGAAAATTATGAAATGAATGATGAATGTATGCAAAATGCATGTATGTAAAAACATTGATCCCAAAAAGTTAACTGTCATAGAACAACTTCCATCGGCATACAAAAGTTTCTTTATAATATTTCAGAACTAAAGATAAGGCATAGCTTTCCTATTAAGCTCTATAACTTCTTTCATTAACCATGAAACCTTCTTTCCATACTTAGAAACTGGATCAACTTGATGCTCAATTATTTCGGCTTCAACAGCTAGTTCCCCAACATATCTGGCAACCTCGCTCATTTGTACCATGGCCTCGAACACCATATTGCTTCTTTCTTCACTTCTTTCGACATAGAACTCAGTTGACTTTTGCCATTGTTCAGTTGTTCCTTCAAGAGTTTGCTCTAACTCAGTGATTCTGACTTGACAATTGTGCAAAATTTTTTCAAGATCTCTAATGCGTCTTCGCAGTGAAGCATTTTCCTCATTACTTTCTTTGAGATCATTATGTCCTAGACTAACCTTTTCTTGAAACAATGATTCTTCCAGTTGCAAAATGTAAGCATTAAACTCTGAGTTTTTGTTTCTAGACTGATCCAGATCCTCTTCAAGTTTTGTTCGTGCTTCTTGCTTTCTTTGATTAAGCTTCTGGATTTGAACATCTTTGTTTCTGCATCTTTGCATCCAATTGCTAGCCACCTCCTGCTCTACCTCAAGTTTGGTATTGAAATTTTTTCTTTCTAACTCCCATTTTTCTTTTTCCACATTGGATTCTTCCATCTTTTGGCCTCTGACTTCAAGCTCAGCAATCAACTGGTTCATTTCAGATTCAAATCCCTTGAACATGATACTTTTCTCGCTTTCAAATTTAACAAAGATGTCATTCTTCATCTCTTCTAAATCTTTGGCTCGATCTCTTTCTCTTTGCATTTCATTCATGATCTCGCGGTGTTCAGCCTTGTGTTTTATAATTCGCTCTCTTCTGTCAACCTCGAAATCTTCCATTTTTTGCTTTCCTTTTTCCAGGTTTTTGAGTAGACGGCTATTCTTTCCTTTCAGATCTTCAACTCGTCTTTTCTCAATGTTCAATTCTCTGGTTATCTGTACCGTCGATTGGCTGGGTCCTGATGCTTTTCGGGATTTATATAACTCCTGGTAATTTTTCTGTAAGGCTCTGTACTCATCTTTACCTTTTTCTTTATCTTTTCTCAACATTGCACATTGTGATGAATGAAAGTCAATGTCAACCCCCAACATAGCTTTATCTTGTCTCATTTGCTCTAACTCTTTCGACCAGCCATCTCTTTCTGCTTCAAACTCAGCTCTCAAGATTTCAATCTCTGATGGAACCACCTTAATGCGATCTTCCATAGAAATATCCTCATTTTGATCTGGTAGAGGAATATTTTCGTTTTTTCTGACAGATCTCCAATCTTCATAATCAGGAGTTAGCATTTCTTTTGCTGCTTTAGCTCGAATACAAAAAGTTGTTTTCCAAGCTGTAACGGCTTCCATGATATTTCTTTTATAATTTTTGCTGTGGAATGCGAACTCAGATGACTGTAGTCCAGCAGTGACAGGTACAAATTGACGACCTTCATACTGTCTTATAACCAGCAGTGGTACATATCCAATTCCTCCCCATAATCCGAGCAGCATTATCCAATTGTAATCACCACACCTGTAAAAGAATTCCCTTTGGATTTGCCACGGGGCGCGCCAAACAACGTCATTGCTTTTCAGATTTCGAAAGGCATTAATCCACATATCTTTCTTAATTTCTTTCGGCCATTCCTGCTCTAGAAATTCTTTTAATGGTGAATAATCCGTATTAAAGCGTCGGTATGAAACCTTTTCTGTTCTCCAGAAATGACTACGGATCCAAACATATAACAACTGGGTACACCCTGAGAATCGTCCACCTCCTAGCCTTCTGCAAGCATTTAACGATCTGAAGGTCTCTGCTAGGATGGCAGAAACAGGATTAATCTTCTTCGGTAGCTGTTCAAACAAGTCTACCACTGCAGCTTCAACATATCCCAATACTTTTGGGAAGATGACCATACCATATATACCCAGAGCAAATAGATCGAATCGTACTTTAGCGTCTGGATGACTCTGAATAAGCTCTCTGATGTTGGTCCAAGCAATGCCTTCGCTTTCGCCTTTTTGTTTGGTACGGGATGCTACCCATTCTTCTCGTACCCCAGCAATCTTTGCTAATTTAACTCGAAAGGGCTGAGTTTTAATTGACTTTGAATATATTCGATTCTCCAAAGCACCTTCAAGATGTAACAAAGTTGTATATTCTTCAATAGTAGGGACCAAGTCCTCCGTATTGAAAGTGAAGCAATTGTACCCTGGATTCCAGAATTGAATTAGGGCTCTGAGTAATTCATCATCAACTTCTACATAGAGCAGATATGGAATGTCTCCGTAAGTCTGATAAAACTGCAATTTTTTGTTTGAATCCCAACTTTCCCAAATGCTTCGCAAATCTTGCATATCATTTCTTTTTAATGAAACTGGAGTATAACTGGCCAAGTCAGATACATAATCATCCTGCAGACTGTCTCCTTCTTGTCTTTGTAAATCTTCAGCCCACTGTCTTACTTCTGAGTTTAGAATTACTTGACTTGAACACTTTTTATCCATAGATGAAGGCTTTCCAATGAGACAATTAACACAAGGATCAATGTCTTTTATCCTGTATGATGCAATGCAAACAGAAAAATAAAGAACACCCAAAAAGAAAATAAATTAGTTTACATAATAAAGAAATTTAATAATAACATTTACATAAATTCTTTATTTAAACATGCTTTTCTGAATTTAAATAATTTAAATAAACATGTAATTTAAACAATAAATAAATTAACAGGAAAGACAGAATTCATTTCTCCTGTGTACACCTATTTTGGACAAAATTTTGGCATGACTTCGGATTGGAAGAGTTTCTAAGGTTTTTTATATGCAGGGTTTCAGATCTAGGAGTAAAGGTACTCGAATTGTCCATGTTAGTGCCTCCTTAGACTGCTAACCCTCAATCCTAATCCATTACAGACTAAAGTGAATCGAGTTCAATTCGAGGGGATACATTTCTCTATGCCTGACACGGAGAATAAATTCTCACGAAGACATAGAGCATATGAACCCCGAAAGTTACTTGCTAGGTCTGACACGGAGAATAAATTCTCACGAAGACGTCGCTTTCACTTCCACTTAAAAGGAACAACTCAATTATAGAGCTTTATGTAATGCAATGCAAGTGTTTGTGTGTGAGGAGAAATGTTCAAACCTTTGACATAAAAATAAATACTGAAATAAAATACTTGTAAATAAAATAAAACATATAAATATTATAAAAATAATAAATAAATAAAAAATTTGAAAAGAAAGAATTAAAAATTAAATATATAAATTTTTAATTAATAGAGACAATTTATAATTGATTTTTTAAAAGTTTGACCAGTCCCCAGCAGAGTCGCCAAGCTGTCGTAACCGGTTTTCGTCCGGGCACGAAATATTTATTTTGGCGGGGAAATTGATGTGAATAAATAATTTTGAAAATAATTTGAGAGTCGCCATCGGCCTTTTGGGTCAGGTAGGTCGAATACCTAAAAATTATCTTTTAAAAAAAAGTTTTTAAGAAAACATTATTTAAAAGATGAACTGATCTGTGTTTTATAACCAAAAATTCGTTCTTTTTAATAATAAAAAGGGATTCGTGGTCGGTTACGTTTAGGGAAGGATTAGCACCCCTACAACGCCCAAAATTGGTACTTTTTTAATTATAAATTGTCTCTATTATTAAAATTTAAAAATTCAAAAATATGTTTAATTTATAATCCTATTATTTTCAAAATTATATTTATTTAAAAATATCCGAAAAGAACTTCTAGGTGCCTTAAGACAGCTCTTTTCTTTGATATTGATTAATTTAAATAATATTGTTTATTTTTTAATTTTTAAAATATCAGAATAGGACATCCAGTTGTATTAAGACTGTCCTTTTCTTCGATATTGAAAAAATATTAAAATAATTTATTTTAAAAAATATAAATTATTATTTATCATATATATTTATGACTATATAATAATAGTAAAAATATTTAAATATATAAACAATTAAAACAATAAAAATACAATTAGAACGATATATTTAAAAGCAGTAAAATAAATGAAAACATTTAAAATTAGTGACTAAATTATAGTAAAATTAAAATTAAAAACCTAATTCATAATTAATCAAAATTATAGGGTTTAAACATGTTATTTTCTTATTTTATTAATTTAGTGACTAATTTAAAACTATATAAAATTCGAATATCATATTAAAATAAATTAAAAATATATACTTGGGATTAAAATAATTATTTATTAAAATTAAAGGACTAAATATGATATTTATCTTAAATATATTATTAATACGGTTAATGGCTAAAATAAATAAATAAAATGTAGAGACCAAATTAAAAGGATCAAAATTTGATTCAGTGACTAAAAGGTAAAGATTACAAATTAAAGGGATGGCGGACGAGATTAATCTTTTTGTTAATTACGGACAGATCCCTCCCCAAAACGGCGTCGTTTGGGGAGGGCTATTTAAGCCCATTCATAGCTGGCCCGAAGGGCCAGCAGCTCATTCCTTTCTTCTTCTTCTTCTCTCAAAAACGAGAGAAGAAGCTCTCTCTTCCTTCTCTCTTAATTCCCTCACCGGAGGGAATTCCGGCGCCGATAGCCACCGCCAACCTCACCGTCGGCCACCGCCTCCGGTGGCCGGAAAATAAAACTTTATACCATAATGTAGATCGGATCGTCCTAATGACGATTCCGGTATTTGTTTACCTTAAAAAGCTCTCAATCGGAGCAAATCTTTAAAAATACCTTCGGTTTTCGAAGGTTTGTTGTGGAGCGTGGAGGCGCGTGGTTACTCCGATGGTGGTGTGGCTTTCCTCGGTAAGTCTCTTCTTCCTTTTTCTCTCTTTTTTTCTTCTGGTTCTTTGCTGTTGAGATCGTTGGTACTAGTTTGTTTTTTTTTCTTTCTCTGTCTTTTTCTTCTCCGTTCTCTGTCTCTGTCCTTTTTTTTTTTTTTGCAGATGGGGTGGTGGCTTTTATAGCCACCACCGGTGTTCGTCTCAGACCGGTCCGAAGAGGGGGCCTCGGTGAGTCACCGGACTACCAGTGGTGACTCACCCCGTAGCCTTGCATGGACGGCTGGCGTTGATCTTCTGGAGTCTTCCTTCTGGACGTGGCAGCGGCGGAGGCGGCGAGAAAACTGTCGGCAGCCGCGTAGAAGCTGGGGCGGCGCCGCGTGGCCCTAGGGTATCAAACCCTAGGGTTTCCCTCTGGCACCATCTGGACCGTTGGATCTTGTCAGATCCAACGGCTGTGAGCTGAGGCGGCTGATCAAATTAGGGTTAGGAAACCCTAACTGGAAACCCAAGTATTTAGGGTTTCTGGTTGGATTTGGACCGGTTCTGGTTGGTTTGTAACTGGGCCGGTCCAGTTGTAATTGGTCTGTAATTTATTATTTATTTAATATATATTTAATAATAATAATAATGATAATGATAATAATAATAATAATAATAATAATACTAATAATAATAATAATAATAATAATAATAATAATATGGATAAAAAAAAATTAGTATCTTCAGCTATGAATGAGATTAAAAGGACTGGTGGTCTTTTTATTGTTTGCTGGAAAAGTAGAACGTTTGTGTTTTGCAAGTTCACACACTTCACAATGAAACTCTTCAATATTTAAGGATTTAAATAAAGAGGGAAACATAATCTTCAAAACTTTAAAAGGTGGGTGACCAAGGCGAAAATGATGTAACATGATTTGGTCTTTATTGGCTGTAAATTTAGATAAAAGAGACAATGGTTGGGTATTCAAGATTCTAACAAGTCCACTATGGTCTTCAAGGTAGTATAGGTCGTTGACTTCCCTAGCATGTCCAATCATCCTCTTTGTTTCTTGCTCCTATAAAATGCATTGTGTAGGATGAAACAAAACACTGCAATTAGTATCTTTGATGTTGAAATAAGGTGGTTTTTCTTGGGCGTTTGGGTGCTTAGATATTTCTCCCTTCTCAACATACAGCCTCCAATAAAACCCAACTGTTTGATTTCTAGATCCTTGGAAACAAGATTGCCTAAAAAAGAGCCATTGATAAAGTATCTAATGTGGGCCCTATAACGAAGGGGATTGAGCATAACCTGTGGCTTTAAGCTTTTCCCCCCTCTGAGGCCTGTTTTAGCACTGGAAATGCTTGCAATTCATGTAAGATATATAATGTGCCTGGAATCATGGGTTCACAAAATTCAATTTCCTTCCCCAGGAACATGCACAGATGGGAACTTGATGCTGTGTTGGATGTTCTAACCATGTGCAGCTGCCACCTGCCTCAAACCGATCCAGTTAGGAATGAGGTTATGAATTTGATTAGTAATTTGCTTTTTTCCCCTTTTATCTTTTATCCTGGATGCTGAGACTCTTGTTCTTGTTTCCTCTTATAAAAGCTACTTTATATTTCCCCCCCTTTTTGTAATAACTATTAGTCAACCGATATGTTCTTTGAATTGTGCAGATCTTGCAAAGGAGACAAGCTTTGCAAAGGTACAGCCATATATTGAGTGTAGATCATCACCATGGAAGCTGGCAAGAGGTGGTATCTTTTCAGTGCCTGAACTAAATGTGGAAGTACTCTTAACTTACAATTCTTATGCTTATTTCCTTTTCCCGAAAATGTCAGGTTGAAGCTGAGTGTAAGCAAGATCCTGAAGGCTTAGCACTAAGATTAGCTGGGAAAGGAGCTGTTTCGGCTGCTTTAGAAGTAGCTGAAAGTGCTGGATTATCAGCAGAATTGCGGAGAGAACTTCAGAGCCGACAGCTTGTGAAACTTCTCACGGCAGATCCTTTGAATGGTGGAGGTCCTACTGAAGCTTCTCGTTTTTTGTCATCGTTACGTGACTCTGATGCTGCTCTACCAGTTGCCGTGGGTGCAATGCCACTGTTACCAAACCTGCGGTCAAAACAACTTCTTGTAATTACTTGTTTTCGTCAGCCTCCTTTTTGGGATTTGATTGTCCCATACGTAAAGCTTATTGAGTTTGAAAACAGTCTGTGTGATTCATTTCTGTCCTTTTGTAAAGGTTCACTTCTTCTTGAAGCGAAGAGATGGGAATCTGTCAGATGTAGAGGTTTCTCGACTTAACTCATGGGCGTTAGGTCTTCGTGTTCTGGCTGCCTTGCCACTACCATGGCAGCAACGGTGTTCTTCCTTGCATGAGCACCCACATTTAATAATGGAGGTCTGCTGATGAGGAAACAACTACAATCTGCCTCGCTGGTATTATACCTGAAGAACACTTAGATGCATTTTGTAGCTTTTAATATCAAATAACATTTTTTAGTTTCTAAATATTAGTACTATTAACGATCACATGAGAAGTTGACTACTGGTACATGTTTCCTCATCTTGTAACTTGAGAGCAAAGATAACGTCGCTTCCTTTTCGATTCTTCTTTCACTCTATTTTTCTTTTCCTTTGAACTTGTTTTTGACTTATATTCCTGTTAAATGGATCCTGAATTCTATCTTTGATAATGTCTGACAGATCCTTAAAGAGTTTCCTTCTTTGAGAGACAACAGTGTAATTATGTCATATGCTGCTAAAGCTATTGCCATCAGTATCAGCTCTCCGACTCGGGAGCCTCGGATATCTGTTCCTGGACCAAGGCCAAAACCGAAAACGAAACCAGGTGCACCTGCAAGGTCATCATTCACTGGTAGTTTAAGCAACTTGCAAAAAGAAGCCCGTAGAGCTTTTTCTTGGGCTCCACGTAATACTGGGGAGAAGACTGCTCCCAAAGATGTTTATCGTAAAAGGAAGAATTCTGGCTTGCCACCTTCTGAAAGAGTTGCATGGGAGGCTATGGCTGGGATTCAAGAGGATCGTGTGTCATCATATGCAGATGGGCAAGAGCGGCTTCCTTCTGTCTCAATTGCTGAGGAATGGATGCTAACAGGTGATACTAGTAAAGATGAAGCTGTGCGAGCATCTCACAGATATGAAAGTTCCCCTGACATTATTCTCTTCAAGGTTTGGTAATAGAACAGGCAAATAGTTATAATTAGTGCAGCTGAACACTGTGTAGGCAATGCCTATTGTCTGCCATCTCAATAGTTATGGCACAGATCCTGGTAGTATGTCAATTCTCTTAGAATGTTATGCTACCACACAGTGGTTGGATCGGATATTTGGGGTTGACTATTTCCATAACAATTCTATGGATATCTGTCTAGAACAAAATTCATGTAATGCTTTTTTTAATCAACTATGCTAGTATGTAGTATTGCTAGGATTTGAGACTAGTGATTTATAACACTTATTTTTATGTTCTGTTGATTGGATCTTTTAATATGCTGATTCTTCTTTTTCCTTGTTTATAGGCACTGCTTTCCTTATGTTCTGATGAGTTTGTGTCTGCTAAAAGTGCCCTAGACTTGTGTGTTAATCAGATGAAGACTGTTTTGGGCTCCAAGCAGTTGCCTGAGAATGCGTCGATGGAAACAATTGGTCGAGCATATCATGCAACGGAGACATTTGTCCAGGTATTTGGCTATTTCAAGCCCCTTCAACTGCCAATATCTAGAAGTAGTTATATTATTGACGTTTATTGTTCTTTAATTGCCACCACTACCAAGTAAATGGTGTATGTTCATTTTTTTGGGTTAAATTGCTTAACAGAAGGGATATTTATCCAGGGTAGTTATTAATCTTGTCTTATTTTGCATGTGCAGGGACTAATCTATGCTAAATCGCTGCTGAGGAAACTTACTGAGGGCAGCGATTTGTCCAATAATTCTGAAAGAAGCAGGGATGCTGATGATGCATCCTCTGATGCTGGTAGCTCAAGGCAGTCCGCAGATGAGTTATCTGAAGTTATGTCTCAAGCAGAAGTTTGGGTGGGACGTGCTGAGCTTCTTCAAAGCCTTCTGGGATATGGAATAGATGCTTCTCTTGATGATATTGCTGACAAGGAGTCTTCTGGACATCTCCGTGACAGGTTGATTGTTGATGAACGGTACAGCATGGCTGTGTATACTTGCAGGAAGTGTAAGGTAATCAGTTTGTGCAGAGATTCTAGTAATTGATTCCACTATTTTCCTCTAAGTCTACCCTGTTTGGATGTCTTGGGCTTATGAATTCTTGTCTCTTTCAGATTGATGTTTTTCCTGTGTGGATTGCATGGGGACGTGCTTTGATTCATATGGAGCACTATGCACAAGCACATGTAAAGTTTAAGTATGTTAACTATTTAAGTATTATTATATAATAAGTTAGGAGGCTACTTGCTCTACTCTGGATTTGTTTAATGTTGAATTTGTTGCTAATCTTTTTCCAATTTATCACTCAGGCAAGCTCTTCAACTTTACAAGGGTGATCCTGCACCTATCATTCTAGAGATCATTAATACAATTGAAGGTGGTCCCCCGGTGGAAGTTTCAGCTGTTCGTTCCATGTAAGATGTCATGCAACTTGACTCACTATAGATTGGCAAGCAAGAATCTGATTGTTACTGTCCAAAAACTTTAACACGAGGCAGAGTTCATAAATTAAATGATGGACCCTGGATCTATTTTTCTGAGGCCCCTACTTTTGTGCGTCTATCATAGTTATGTTTCAGCTATTGATAACTTTAACATGTGAAAAGCAAAAGTGAGTTGAAACATTTGGTTGTTTATGGTAATGGAATCACCTAATGCAATCTATGCTGCAGGTACGAACATTTGGCCAAAAGTGCACCCACAATCTTGGATGATTCTCTTTCTGCTGATTCATATCTCAATGTTTTGTGCATGCCATCTACCTTCCCTCGTTCAGAGAGATCAAGGCGATCTCAGGCATCCACAAATAGCAATTCTTCATATGGCCCTGATTTTGAAGATGGGCCACTTAGTAACTTGGACAGTGCTCGTTATACTGAGTGTGTGAACTATTTGCAAGAAGTAAGTTGAACTCTTTATTCTTTATGCATGTTGTATATTGAATTTGTTTGCATTTTAAGTACTATCTATGGTTAAGCTTTCTTGCCATTTATGTTCTCTATCTATAAAACGATTGACCTGAACATAATGGTTCATGCAGAAGTAATATAAAACAGAAGAATGTCATATTTGAATTGTTTTCTCTATGTGGCATATTTGTTATTCTGAGTTGTTCCTATATTGGGTTTTCTTTACAGTATTGTCACCAACATATGCATTGCTATAATTTATGTGGCTCATTCTTCATTCTTCTTTACGGTCAGTTTCCATCCCAGTGATCAGATCTTTCATTTAATTGTCTTTTCTGTCATTGTAGTATGCTTCTCAGCATTTGCTTGGGTTTATGTTTAAGCATGGCCACCTCAACGATGCATGCTTGTTATTCTTTCCTCCTAATGGTGTTCCTACACCTGCTCAACCTTCAACAATGGGAGTAGTAGCTTCATCATCGTCCCCTCAAAGATCAGATCCTTTGACAACTGATTATGGAACCATTGATGATTTGTGTGACTTGTGCATTGGGTATGGTGCTATGCCAGTTCTGGAGGAAGTGATTTCACAAAGAATTTCAGTTGCAAAGGAACAGAATGCATTAATAAATCAATATACAGCTGCTGCCCTTGCTCGTATTTGCACATATTGTGTAAACTCATAAGCACTTTACTTATCTATACAAGTTTCAGGTACCATCTTTTTTTCTTTTTTTTGTTAATGCTACTGAAATGTCTGGATGTCAGGCCATCACTTGATACTTGCATTAACTGCTAAGATTGGTGTGTCTGCGGTGTTTTTTTTTGGGGGGGGGGGAGGTTCGGCTAGCACTTAAAAGTCGGGAGAATTCTGAACTTACTTTTCAATCATTCTATTATATAAAGCTCTTTTTGTTATCTTGGACTTGATGATAGAGCTCTCCTTGGACTATTATATATTTTTCTTTACAAAGGTGGAGATGGTGGTAAATAAAGGAAATTAGTAAGTACGGATATTGGATGGATTATAAGTTTTACATATAATTTTGCTAAGCAGCTGTGTTTGCTTTTCTTTTATGTTCTGTTGCTGTGAACATAACATGAATAACTGCTAGCAAAAGGATTATATCATCATTTAATACTTGTCATAAACCCCCCAAAGATAGATGCTAAATCACTGTTCATTTCTACTTTCAAACTGAGTTTGTTGATGCTTTTCTTAAACTTATTCGATGGTTTAGGTAATCAAGAAGGACCATGTTGCAGCTGGGCTCTGTTGTATCCAGTTATTTATGAATTCTTCTTCTCAAGAAGAAGCTATCAGACATTTGGAACATGCTAAGGTTTGTTCATTACAAACACCTTTTCTTTATTTCATGGTTCTGCAATGCCTATTATACGCAAGAGAACCCATTAGAATACTAACATGGTATTGTAGATTAATTTTTCAAAAAAATATAATTATAGAAAAAACGAAGAAGAAAGATGCTCCAAAAAATTCAACAGTTCCAAACTAGCAACATAATAAATGCTAAAAAGTATCAACCATTTAGATGTCTGGTATTATAATTGTCAAGGATATTGCTGATAGGCTTAAAGATTCGGAGGGCGTAATTAGATGGGTTGCTAGGACAACTAATATAGAGGCAAATGGCTTAGCTAAGGCTGGAATAGGCTAAGTAGAGTGTTGTTGTTAGGGGTAGTTGTTTTTGGTTTTCGGGTTGTTTTGTAAGGGGGTTATTCTTGATGTTTTTAAACTTTATGTATCCTTCATATTATTAATGAATTCTAAG
The DNA here is from genome assembly GCF_006381635.1 of Hibiscus syriacus. Taxonomy (NCBI): domain Eukaryota; kingdom Viridiplantae; phylum Streptophyta; class Magnoliopsida; order Malvales; family Malvaceae; genus Hibiscus; species Hibiscus syriacus. The sequence goes on along the minus strand of NW_024063365.1, from coordinate 26,728 downwards.
GTACTATTTTTCTCCTTCCGCTGATTAAGGAGCTTCTCTACGAGCTCCATTAATCATGAAGGGGGTTTAACGAGGCCTTCACTTTTTATAAAAAAAGAATAATTGCTAATTGCTCTTCTACTACTCATGCTTCCTTTTGTCACAGAGGCATTTTGATGAGGGGTTATCTGCACGATACAAAGGTGGAGAATCTACCAAACTTGTCATGAAGAGTGTTAGAGGAAAAAGTGCCTCTGAGAAGCTTACTGAAGAAGGACTTGTGAAGTTTTCGGCTAGAGTATCAATCCAGGTAATAATAGCTCCATAAAATATATTCTGCTTGTAATAATTGGATTTGGGAAAGATGTTAGGCATATGTTGGGGATTTTGCATGTTGTTGAGCTTTAAAAACTGTTCCTTAAGTGAAAATGTTTCAAGTAGATTCTGATATTATGGAGCACATAATAGAAATCTCTTAAACATGGATGAGGAGATAGTATTGTTTCACTTGTTTATGTTTGTCTGTGACTTTCTTTATATGAAGTCAAATGCCTGCAGCAGTTTGTGTGAAAGTATTTGTTGCCAATTTAGTAGCATGCTGTATTTGATTAAACTGGAGATTGATTACTGTATTTGATTAAAACCGGATTCCAAAGAATTAATTCTAGCTCCAATTGCTTTCATTTTATGTCAATTTAATTGGGTAAATCTTATCTTTTGTTTATATTTGTTGGGCTTTGCAGGTGGAAGTTGTGAAAACTTTTAATGACTCAGAGGGACCGCAGTGGAGACATTCACTTTTTGGAAATCCAAATGATCAAGAAACCTTTAGGTTAATATCATCTTACCCATGTTTAGGCATCAGAGTAGCAAAAAGTATTTTCTGATGTTTCTACTGGTTGGAATTGTTGGTCCGCAACTAGGCAACCATGGTTGGTTCCTGATGTAATTAGGACACCAGTTAATTCTTATTTATCAGAAATGAAAAAGTACAGCTAGTTTAAATATATTTAAATCACCATTGTATGTTACTTGAAGCTGTTAGCCGGAGGAATTTTAACTCAAAAAATAATGCATAAAGAGGAGAGGCGTTGTATGCTTCTTTATTATTTTGGGGGTAATCGAATTCAGTGATTGGTAATTATGTATTTGACAAATAATCGCCAACTGTGGTGGAACATAAGTTATCACCATCTAATGCTGAAGTTAATCAAGGCTTGATGGAGCCTTTTTACTTTGTTGATAACCATCTCATAAGGTGTTTACCATGTATAGAATTACTCTACACTTTAGATTGTATTACTTTCTCTGCAGATCCATTGTTAGTAGAGTGCACATTAATGACGGTGTTGACTGGTTTTTTATGCTTGCTGCTTTTCAGGAGGAGGTGTGAAATTGCAGAAACTCTTGTTGAGAGGAACTTTGATTTGGCATTCCAAGTTATTTATGAATTTAATCTTCCAGGTGGCTGCACCTTTGTTTCCTTTTTCCCAGTTTCGTTTAAGCTTATAAGTTAATGCAGCTTTGCTTTTAACACTCGGAGTATTTTCCATGCCATGCAGCTGTTGACATATATGCCGCTGTTGCTGCATCGCTTGCTGAAAGAAAAAAGGGCAACCAGTTGACCGAATTTTTCAGAAATATTAAAGGAACAATTGATGATGATGATTGGGATCAGGTAATGTACTTTCTGTTGGTGTGGTATTAGTCAGTATATTGGCACCAGAGGGACAACATTTTTGACTTTATCTTCTGGTAGGTGCTTTACCAAAAGAAACTTTTTAGTGGAATAGAATATTAAACTTTGTTAAGTTGTAAGGAACCACAATAATTAAAAACTTAGTGCTTAGACTCTAGCGACTATAGTTACACACCAAAAGCACAAAATGCATTCAATTGGACTCTCAAGGAATAAGTTCTCTTTCTCTTGCGATTCAACTTGTGCTGCTGCTCTAAATTGAAACTGTGAATATTCTAAGAAGAAAGTAAAGGAAATTTAAAAAGAAAGAGAGATTTCAAATTAAAAGAGGAGAGAAATTATGTTCGTATTGCTTATTTTTAAAAATAAAACAACCAGCCTGCTTTTATAGGCTGAGAATTACAAAAGTTTTAATTAACTATGTATCTTTTTCTTAACTGTTTTCTCCTAAGAAAACTCGCCTTATCTTCTAAACAGATAAAACCCAATCCTAAGTAAATTAGAACTTAATTTAGGATGAACTAGAACTCTTTTTCTACTAGTTTAAATCATTACAGCTTTCCACAGAAACTTCTATGTAAAAAGGTTTCTCCTAGCATCTTCTTGCTATACAGTCACTTGGAATACTGGTTCTGACTGAATGTACTTTGCGCAGTTCCAAATATTAGACAAACTAGCCTAAGGTTGTTGCATGTTCTGTTTATTTGTATTCTTGATTAATTAAAAGGTCGAAGTGTTATAAGCACAGTAACATGTCTTCTTCTGAGTTCAGCTGATACCTTGTTGTCTAGCTGAACCTGAAATGACTTCCGATCCATTAAATGAAGCAAGTTTATTCAAATTAAGCACAATGGTGATCTTTTTCAGTAAATTTGGTAGTTTATCAACAAAATGAAATAAGTAATTATGTGAAACGACTAGAACCCTCCCCAACCCCAAAACAATGATTCAGTTTCATGAATGAGTAATCCTGTGATTTTTTGGAATTTTCTAGGTGTTAGGGGCTGCAATTAATGTGTATGCTAACAAACACAAGGAGCGCCCCGACCGTCTCATTGACATGCTAACCAGTAGTCACAGGTAATCTTTTTGGATATCTCAAGTTTTCGTAGTTGTTACTTTCGCATTTGTTTCAAGGTACAATAGATCACACAGATATTCATTTAAGGCTACTATGTTGGATCCTCAAACTGGTGGACTAGCCAACTCGGTAGTATTCTAACTATTAAAGGTTTCTAAAAGGTGACTGTACAGAGGACCCGTGCTTGGCAATCCAACATTTGATAACTAGTCCTTTTTTCTCCTCGCCTACGAAAGAATAAAGTTGGTTTGACTCTTTAATTTAAGTAAATCAGTTGAACAGTGCTATGGCAACCTGATAGTAGACTCCCTCCATGTACCTTCAAGGCAAATGCTTTTAAGTTGCAGGTTAAAAAGCAATAGGTTTTTGGTTGTCACAAGTTTATCAAGATGAGACGTGACTTAGATTGGTTATTACTACAGGATGTGCCTCGCTTCTTGTAGATGCTCGGTTTTGTCCGGAGGCTTCGTATCTAGTACACGATATAAATTTGGACCAGGGAAAGCCCAAATCAGCCCAAACAACATGTTATCCTAGCCTCCAGTCCACGTGAGTTCCTTCAAAACATAAATGAATATCCAGCAGGAAGGAGAGAAGCAGTTTTGATCGTGGGTGGGATACTAAACTGTAAAAGGAGTGGGGTCGGTTTTTTATTAGGAGTTAACCTCCATAAACCAAAGGGGGACGAGGATCACAAATAACAGAAAAAAGAGGAAAGAGTGGGAGAGGACAGAGCAAAAAAACAGAGGAGAAATCAGTAGTCATTCCCAACCATTAACACACATCAAAAAAAAGAGAGAGAGAGATTCCAATCGGAAAATACCCATTCAAGCATATTTATTTAGCCAACAACGAGATAATGTAACCCTTACTTACCGGAGTTGGAGAGGAGAACCACCACGTCGCTTGTATCCCCATTCCAGTCATCGAGGAGATCACGCATAAGAAAAGTGCCAAGGACTCACCGTTGTATGCATAAATCGAAGAAGCAAAATAAAGTAAGTTTTTGGTATTTTCTATCGGTACTTCGATTTCCAATTTTTCTTTATATGTTCTTATTTTAAAGCAAATGAAATATATGAGAAAAGAAAAAGTTTAGTTCGTTACCTTTTTTTTGTTTGTTAATTCTATCTTTACCAAGTATAAGGAAACCGAGAGTTCTGGTTGGCCTTGGTTCTGTGTGGTTCCATTGGTTGTTTAAGAAGGATATCGGTGAGGTTTAAAAAGTTTTGGTTAGGTTTAATTTTGGCCCTGGTGGTCGTTGTGTGTGGTGGTCGTAGTTTCTATGGCTGTTGGGGTAGCCAGCCGTGTAGGGTTGCGCTTGGAGCAGCGCCGTTCGTGAAGGAGAGTGTTAGAGAGAGGAGTTTTGGTTCCTCATCGGAGCCAACTGCAAGTGGTGGCCACATCAGCTTTGTGTTGTCTAGGGTTAGGGATGAATAAGGTTGAGAGAAAGAGATAGAGAAGATGAGGGGTTCGGCCGTGGAGTGTTTGGGGTAGTCAGTCGTGTATGGTGGTTCAAGGAGAGGAGCGACGCTGTTGTTGGCTAGAGGTTTGGTTTGGGTTTCGTCGGACCACGGTGGCCGAGGCTTTAGGTGAGCAGGGGAAAGGGTTCCATTATGTTTCTGTCGAGAGAGTGAGGAAGAAGAAGGGGAGAGCGGCTGAGGTCTTTGGAGGAGAAGATGAGAATGATTTAGGGTTAGAAATGTTACCCTAAAATCCCATATATTAGAACGTCCAAACGGCGTCGTTTAGCCAGGTCTAAAACGGCGGCGTTTCATCAGGCTGGAATCTTCTGTGTTCTAGGATAGTGGGTTAATTGCGTGATAGGTCATTCCATTTTCGGCCTGCATCTTTATGGTCCTTAAATTAAATTTTATTGGGTTTTTGATTTCGTATCTTAATTTTAAACGTTTTATATCTTAGCCCGGAATCATGTTAGGGCCATTTTTGCACTGTTTTTACATTGGTTGTGTAATTTACGGAACTTTCATTTTGGTCCTTGAACTAATCTTTTGCGCCTTCTTAATTTGGTCTTCATATTTATGAGCGCTTTTCATTTTAGTCCTGAAATGTTTTTATGTTTTATTTTTGAAATGTAATTTGTAATTTTGGTTGTTTGACAATTTAGTCACTTAGCATGCTTTTTTAATTTAATGGTTAATTCCTACTTTGCATGCTTAGTTTAATTTTATTTTATTATGGTCCTTCATGGTAATTTTGAATGTGAAGTCGAGTTATTAATAGTATGTTTTATTGTATATATTGTTTTATTCTAATGTATGTTAATGTCGTAAATACATATGATTTTTTTTATAGATTTAGAAGTTTGTTTGAGTGCATGGCATATTTTAATTAGTTTTTGCATGACATTATTTTGCATAATATGCATGATAGCCTCATTTGCATAACTCGACATATTACATAATTAGATTAAGGGTAATACCCTTTTAATTTAAAATTGTTGTAAGTGGGCAGTCATAACTGATTTGAGGTCCGTTTTTAATGATTTTAAAATAAAAGTGTATCCCGAAAGTGAAACTAAAAAATTGATTCGTCACCTAAAATTTGGGAACGAGAGAAAAAGAAATGTTCGTTTATTTAAATATATCGAGAAAAGGTTGTTATATCTTTAAGATCTGGTCTCGATATTTGTAAATAATCGAACATTCTTTATCTTTCTAAAACGACTGGGTAATTTTAATTTAATTTGTTTGAGTGCTTTTGAATGTTTTTAAATTTATATCTTTGTTTTATGGGATCAAAAATCAAACTAAATTAGAATTTGTAAAATTCATTACAAAGACATTAATTAATCGACTAGGTACCGTTTTAGGGCGTTGTGGGGTGCTAATCCTTTCCCGCACTTAACCAACTCCCGAACTTGGATTTTGGTAACGCATACCTTAATTTGTTGTTTTAATTAAAATTAATTTTTATTTAAAATAACAAAACATTTTTGGGTGCCCAATCACACCCTAATCAAAGATTGGTGGCGACTCTTTGAACAATATTTTTTTAACGTAAAGAGAATTTCAAAATTTTCGAAACGAGAGGTTTTTAAATCGCATTTGTTTTTAAATTAAAAATCAATTGAAAGAGATAAGTTAAAAATTGATGTGGTTTTTAAAATCTCACATTTTGAGGGAAAAATCGTTTCGACACTTCTAATTTTCTTTGCTATTATATCCATAATCCAGCAATTACTGAGCAGTTGAAGACTTTGAACTGGGATTGGCCATTTAATAGGACAAGGATTTATATTTTTAATTTCTGCTAATAGATGTTATATAGTTTTGATTTAAGCAGCCTCTTTAATTTGATTATTTATGTTTGTATCAGTTGCTAAAACTCCATCTGATGCATTTTGCATGTTTTCTGTTCCTAACTCCTCTTTGCAGGAAAGTGCTGGCATGTGTGGTTTGTGGTCGCCTAAAAAGTGCCTTCCAGATTGCTTCTCGGAGTGGAAGCGTGGCTGATGTTCAATATGTTGCACACCAGGTTGTCCTTTTTCCTAGCGTCACAATATAACTTAGTCTTTAGTAGAGTTTATGTGAAGTTAGAACTGTGATTGTGTGACATTCTTCGACTGATTTTCCAGTGGCAGCTCAGTGAACCTCTTAATCCGATATTTATCGTTCATAGCTATTGGGAAAGTACCTGATGTTGTTTTTAATACATTTTCAGGCTTTACATGCCAGTGCTCTTCCCGTGCTTGATATGTGTAAGCAATGGCTTTCTCAGTACATGTAACTTGTTGCTCGACAATATTTTTGCTACTTGTGTATTCACACGGTTGCCAACTCCACTACTACAAGAATCTGATGGCTGCTTTGTGTTCCGAAACCGACAAAAACAGCGATTTGAATTGGTTTTTTCTTATAAATAGAATTCTTGTATTTTTGTGTATATATATATATATATATATATATATATTTCCCAATTCAGGTCGAATATATTTTATTAATCTCTGGTCCAGCTATCAGAAAAGAGATTCCACGGGTATGTAGGTGCATGCCGTTTTGAACATAAACAAAACAAGAAATGCGCTTTCCAAATGGGCTACATCTTCCTCAATTTATAAGGTTCCTATTAAGAGGTAATTGAGCAATTTGAAGGTGTAGGAATGTCAAAATATACATATGCCAGTTAGTTTGGCTACATCCGAAATATTCGTTTAAAATGCTGCTGATTTTTTACAATCAATTTTGTGTAATATATACACTCACTCTTTGTACAAAGGTTATTTTATTTTAAATTTCAAGAATTTAATATATTTACTTTTGATTTGTGAATCTAACTGATAATACCATTAAAACTTTTCTATTGAATTGATTTGACACAAACAATTACACACTGGGCAAAATTTTAATGCATGGAAGGTCAATCATAACGTTGAATATGAGGTCGTAATTGTTTGCGTTTTGATCTGGGATGGTAGGGATCTTCAGTGGACGGCATGGTTTTCAGAACCGAATTGGTTAGCGAACCGGTCATACTATCGGTTCACTGGTTTAATCGGTCGAATCGGTCTGACCGGTCGGAAGAACCGGACGACGTCATAATTATTTAAAAAATTAAATAAAAATACCAAAAATATTTAATAAAAAATAACTTTTTATATCACAAGTCATATTCAAAGCAAGTCATAACATATATAAGTTAAAAACTATAAAATCAAGTGAAACAAAATGATTCAAATTAACTACAACATAATATTTAAGGTAAAACATATTATATAATAAATATAATTATATAACTATAATTAAAAAAATAAATTTGGGGTTAAAAAAATCATAACAAAATGATATTGTTTGGTTTAATTTTTTTAAAAAAACAATCCCACATGGCTAAGAAACATAGAAGAGTATCCCAAAAGTCTAAAGAGTAAAAATATAAGAACAAAACAATCTCACATTGCTAAGAAACATATAAGCGCATCACAACTAACTTCTATAAATAATAGAGGTAATTTGGCATTCAAAATCATGGAGTCTTTTGGTGAGCATTGAGTGAACTATTTTTTCACTTCAATCAAGCTCGAATTTTAGGCCTCAATCGAGCTTCTAATTTTTTTTTGAGTTCAAGCCTTTTTGAGTTCAAGTTTCAATATTATATTTTGAGTTTGAGTTGAACTTGATAATTTTTAGCTTGTGAGTTGGAGTTGAGTTGAGCTTACTTTTAAAGTTTTCAAGTTCGAGTCGAGCTCAGCAATACTCGAGTTCAACTTGGCTCGTTTAACAAACGACGTTGTTTGGTTTAATTTAAAAAAAAACAAAAATCCCGGTTTTTCCCGGTTTTCAGTCGGTCCGGTTTGAACGATTCAACGGTTCTAGCCGGTTCACTAGTAGCGATTCAACCGATTTAGATTGAACCGGACTAAACAACGATTTTCGGTTAAACCAACCGATCCGGTCCGGTTTTCAAAAGGTGGACGGTAGTATTTGAAAGTCGAGTGAAATGATTATGTTATGTTTACACGACTTTCACACCGTTTTAAATTAATAGTGTTTTTCTTAAATATATATATCACATGATTTAATTTAACAAAAATAGTTGACGCTGTCATTTTATTAAAAAAATCACTAGTGGAAACAAAGACATAGGAAAAATACATAGAAGAGCGAACAATTAGTATACAAATTACGGCATCGAGTCCATGTGAACAAGAAAAGCACAATAAAAAAAGAAGAATCAAATTGTAAGTCATTATGACTTTCAAGTTACAAAATTTCCAACCATTTCTAGACGGGCCGTTGAGTCGGAACCTAACGGGTCCAGAGCCAACGATTCGCGACAGACTGGCAAAGCTAAAAATCCTGAAATTTGACATTCCAAACAAAACGCCATTCAGAGGTTAATATTCATTTAGGCGGGAAACTCTTCCCCTCCCTCTCCCGCCTCTTTCAATACCTCGACAAACTCACTTCCTCTGTAACTTTCCCTTTTTAGTTTTCTTCTCTGAATCTTTCGTCTTTCTTCTCTTTCTCTAGAAATGGTCGTGGATCGCAGAAAACTCAGTCTCAGAGCAATGGCGCCGGTGGAAGGCAAGGAACTCCGAAACGACCTGGTATTGATTTTGGACGATTCGTCTACCGAGTCGGAGGTCTCCAAGCTAAATGGCAGAGGGAACTCGCTTCGGTTCTCAACTTCCTTATTGTAAGAGCGAAATTTTCTTCTTCTTCTTCTATTGTTTCAGAATAGAACGTTTAAACGTTGAACCGTAGATCATGACTTGAGGGAACAGAGATTAGCGTTTGTAATTGATCGTGCAGTTTGACAGGTTTTTGAACCTTTGATTGGGACTGATTGAAAGCTAACTGCCGAAGGGATGAGTTAGAGCTGGTTGAACCTAATGCTTCAATTGGTTCACTTCATGTCAGACTTTTGAAGGTTCAATTCTTCTTCTTAGCATTTGATGAAATTGAGTTGTGCATGTACATAAATATTTTATATTATTAGCATCAGAAACCACCTTTACTTATGTAGTGTATTTCCCCTTTTTTCTTTACTTTCTTGAATTAAAATGTTTGTTGGCAGGGTGCACCACCTTTGACTAAACTGTTGAACGAGTCTGATGGATAGATGACTGCACTTTGCAAAAAACTTGCCATGTGGTGGCCATGGGTGAGGCAAAACTATGCTTCTTGATATGCCACCTTTATGTTAGTCTGGATGACTTGATAAGTTTTATACTAATTTGTTTTATTGTCCACTGCTACATGTTGCTGAAGGAGAGATTCGCCTCACTGCTCGCAATGGGTATTAATGATGATATTTTGATTGTTTAAATGAATAAATCCACTGTTCCACACTTGACCCTCGATGGTGGATCATGCTTTGGATGAGGCTGTTTTGTTCTGCTTTTATTGTTTTGCAGAGAGGAAATATCTAAATACAAAGAACTTGATCCAACAAGTTGCTTGCTTCTCTTAAAAGCACTTTGTGAAATTCAAGCGGATGTAATCTATCATCCTTTTGAATTCCTTGTTTTCATTGAACTAGTGATCTCGTCTCTGTCCGTCCTTATGCATTGTTTGAAATGGTTTCATTATATCATCCCATAATCAATGCCAAATTTTTAATTCAGTGAGGGAAGTTTTGAGATTAATGTTATGGGTAATTCTATGGCATTTCAACTTTTGTTTTATGAATTCTATTATTCCCAGCAACTCGATGAGTGTCATACATTAAGGGTGCTGTGAAAAGTAATAAAAGGATTTCTTGCTTCTGAAAAGAGAAGATAGGAGCTAATGGAAATGTTTCATACTGGCAACTGTTGACTGTGTTCCGGATTCTGTAAAAGCAGTAGTATGATTTGTGTTGATAAGTTCTCTTTTGTTTGTAGGTATGATGGAAATAAAGTTTTTGGTTATAGATTGCACAGGGAAGTAAAAAGGATTCTGACTCAATCAAAGACAAAGGGGAAAGCATGTTTAACACATACCAACTCCGTTCTCACTGGGAAATACATGCAGTGGATTTCCAAGGAATTCCATGAAGTTGTGGTCATTTCACAATATTTGTTTGTTCTCGACATGAAAATGCTATGTAACTTTTTCTTTCTTTCTGTAAACACCAGATAAACTGTTGTCTAGCAAGATTGTGGCGGAAGTTGCTATTGGCAAGACTATCAATAATGATCTCATTCCTATTTTGCAGAAATTTCAAAAGGTAAGTTTGACAGGTGAAAGGTCCTTTTTTATCCTCTAGTAAAATCTTGGTGTATCACACTGTTCTTACGCTTCTGTTTTATATGTTGCATCTGTTAGTAAACCTGTTAATTTATTTTGCTATATAGAATAAAGAAAGGGCACTGAACCCGAAGAAAAGGCAAGAGATGCTCCTGAATAGCTTGAGAAATTCCTCTGGTACTAGGATTACCCGCACATTTCCGCAGTCGTAGGCTTGTCAGTTACACTTTTGGTACGATAGAAACTTTTTTCCTGCAATTGTTGCAATCCATTGATCTGTCATCGATTATTGAATATTGTTGAATTTCAACTTTTACCTATAGACCTTTGTAAATTGCTGTATATTTTTAACTGCTTAATTATGACATGAACGCTAGAAAGGCCAAGTTAATGACTTCACATATGTTAGCTGATTGGAAATGATGAAAGTTCTTTGGGAGTAGAAAAGTAGGAGCAGAGAGGATGGAAGGGAAACTGCACTCCATTTGGTAGGGCAGGAATAGGAAGAGGGAAGGAAACTGAGTGGTTTTGCACCTTCCCCTCTAGATCTAGTCCTTCCAATTGTGGGATGAAACCCCCTCCCCCCTCTCCCTCTTACTTTGAAATTGTCACATTTGTCGGAACAAGATAAATAATTAATTGGCTTGTTTTCATTCTCTTTGAGTTATAGATTTATAGTTCCTCAATATTGTACAAGAGTCAGGATGGCCGAGTGGTCTAAGGCGCCAGACTCAAGTTCTGGTCTTCGAAAGAGGGAGTGGGTTTCTAATCCCACTTCTGACAACTTCGTCTTTTGAAAATCTGATTATAAAAAGGGTGTGTTTGTTTGCCGGAAAATTAATTACGGAATTGATTTTCTTTGAAATCTAGTGTTTGTTTTATGTAATTCGTTTTTTGGAAAATGTTTTTTCGTGTTTGTTTCACGTAATTCGTTTTCCGGAACGAAATTTATTTTCCTAGTAATATAATTTCTTTTGTGTTTTCTGTAAAATGACTTACGAATTTATTTTTTATAAGTCATTTTCCGAATTTTTCACTTCAAAGCAAAAATGCTCAAAATAATTTTATTTTATGAATTTAATATTAATAAAATATTTTAATATCATTTTTATCAAAATATTAAATATTAAAATATTTAAAATATATTTATTAATATTTATAATAATATTATATTATATTTTTTAGTTTAATAATATAATCAATTATATTATAATAATATAAGATATTATATTTTTTATTTTAATAATATATAATAAATTTTTTATATATTTAATAATGAATAATATTATTTATATATTTAAATAATATTTTAGTAAAGATATTTAAAATATACTAATTAATATTTTTAAAATATAATATAACATTATTACTTTAATAAATAATTAATATAATTTATAATATTTTATTTCACTAAAATATACCAATATTAATATTTTTATCAATAAAATTATAAAAAAATATTTAATAATAAATAAATTATTTTAATATTTTAAAATAATAATATTAAGTTTTATGAGAAATAATATTATTTATTATATATAATATTTCTAATAAATAATTTTTAAAAAAACTTTTCAACTAGTGGAAAAAATGTTTAAATAACATCTTCCAAACATCATAAAACGTTTTTCAGATGTTTTCCAGAAATGTAATTCATTTTCCAGAAATGTAATTTATTTTCCAGAATTTAAATTCTTGTAATTTATTTTCCATTAATTCAAATTCCAGTAATTTATTTTTCGAAAAACCAATTACAGGCAAACAAACGGACCCTAGTCTAAAACCAATTCTTTTTTCCTCTTTTGCATTATTTTATATTATAAATCTAGTCCTTCCAATTGTGGGATGAAAACACTCTTTCCAACTTGAATTAACAATTTTGTTTGCAGCTTCTAGCTTCTTTTGTCCTCTCTATTTTCAACACACTAAACAGGGTTACAGGATGAACCAAATATATCTTTCCATCCTCTCCGTTTTTCACCCTTTTCACTCCCCTTCCATTTTCCTTATCTAACACAGGGTAAGGATTAAGCTGGTCAAGCAGGTGTAGTTGAATCTTACTATTGATCTGATCTTATTTTGCTCTTAGTGTAGTTTGGTAGCATTTGTTTTAATCAAAAGCAAAAAGATCAACTTATGATGGGTCTATAATCATGCAGATGAATATGATTGTGCTATTGACGAGGCTATAGAAGTAACAAAGTAAGACTTGTTGAATCTAAAATTACATTGGTTTTTTTTATCTTCATCTTCTTAGTTATCATTACTGCTTTAATCGTATACTCTTCGAATACCTGTAAAAAATGCATAGGTCTTTCTGTTTGGGTTTCTAAGTAATTGTAGGTTCTTTAAACATAGCTGAGTTATTTATTTTGTTTGGAGAACTGTTAAACTGCCAGTTACTGGATATTTGTCTGCCTGCCCCTTTCTGGCTCTTGTGTTATTTGCTTAATGTATTTGTGTATTGTAGTTCTGGTTCAATGGAATTGCTGTAAAACCCCAATATGAGTATTATGTAGTAGCAAACCTTTTGCTTTAAAATATTTGCTCTTGAGATAAGAGATTAACACCAAACAGTGGCTTCTACTTGAACTGAAATGACCCTTGCGAATATCGTTTAGAAGGGAGGTTATAGTTGCACTAAACAACCGAACCATTTATTGGTTGTAACTTCAATCTCCATACAGGATAAGACTGTTGAGGAGCAACGCCAGGGATACAAAGCTTCCAAGACACTTTTTTCCACCAATGGAGGTTCAAATGTGGAGGGCTCTGCCTCAGAAGGCAGTTCAGATGGGAAAACAAACTCCATGGGTAGTGAAACTGAAGATGACAGGCTACAAGAAGCCGGTGATGATGGTAATGAGAAAGAAGAGGACGATGATTATAGCAACGGAACAGATTGTCGTAACCGGCTTTCGTCCGGACACGAATTTTTTTATTTGGCGGAAAAAGTGATATGAATAAATAAAATAATTTGGGAGGCCTTTTAGGTCAGGTAGATCAAATATCTAAAAATTATCTTTTAAAAGAGTTTTAAGAAAATATTAGTTAAAAGATGAACTGATCTGCGTTTATAACTAAAAATTTGTTCTTTTTTTAAAAACTTTTTTTTAAAAAAAAAGATTCGTGGTCGGTTACGTTTAGGGAATGATTAACACTCTTATAACGCCCAAAATTGGTACTTTATTAATTATAATTTGTCTATATTATTAGAAATTTAAGAATTCAAAGATATTTAATTTATAATCCTATTATGAAAAAATATTTATATACATTTATAAGTAAAATATTTATTTATTTAGAAATATCAGAAAAAGATTTCTAGGTGCCTTAAGACAGCTCTTTTCTTTGATATTAATAAATATTAACAATATAATAATTTAAATTATAATTTTTATAATATTTAATTTTAAAATACCATAATAGGATATCCAGTTGTATTAAGACTGTCCTTTTCTTCGATATTGAAAAATAAATAAATATTAAAATATGATAAAAATAATTTATATAAAATATAAATTATTATTTATTGTATATATATTTATATGACTAAAAAAAATAATATTTAAAAATGTAAACAGGTAAAATTAAAACATAAATAAAAATACAATTAGAACTATATATTTAAAAGCAAATAAACTTTATAATAAATGAAAATATTTAAAAATAGTGACTAAATTATAATTTAATGAAATTAAATACCTAATTCATAATTAATTATTTAAAATTATAGGGATTAAACATACCATTTTCCTTATTTATTAATTTGGTGACTAAAATAAAATTATATAAAATTCGAATATCAGATTAAAATAAATTAAAAATATATACTCAGGATTAAAATATTATTTATTAAAACTAAAGGACTAAATACGTATTTTATCTAAAATATTTATAATTACGGTTAAGGGCTAAAATATAAATAAATAAAATTTAGAGACCAAATTAAAAGGATTATAAATTTGATTTAGTGACTAAAATGTAAGAATTACAAGTTAAGGGACTGCAGACGGGATTTAACCCTTAGTTAATTACACAAATAGCCCTCCCCAAAACGACGTCGTTCGGGAAGGGCTATTTAAAGCCCGAAACCGGCTGGCTCGAAGAGCCAGCTCTCATTTCATTTCTTCCCTCTCTCTCTCTTCTCTGAGAGAATTCAAATTTCTCTCGCTTCTCTCTAAAACAGAGAGAAGCATACCGGCCGGCAACCGTTCGGCGGCGTTAATCCTGCCGCCAGCCACCGTCTTCGGTGGCCGAATTTTTTTTATATACTAAAACGTAGATCGAACCGTCCTAATGACGGTTCCGGTGTTCTTTTCTCTTAAATAGCTCCCTATCGGAGCAAATCTAAGAAAGTACCTTCGATTTTCGAAGGTTTTTGGTGACGTTTGGAGAGGTCCGGCGGTCGTGGCTTCCTCGGTAAGCTTCTCTCCTTTCTTTTCTTTTGTTTTTGGTTGCTGTGTTGTGGGTTTGCTCTGCTTTGGGTTTGTTGTTGGTTGCTCCTTCTCTGTTGGTTTTTTTTTTGTTCTCCGTTCTTCCTCTTCTCTTTTGTTGGCAGGGGGCTCGGTGGCTTCGGACTGGTCCAAAAGGGGTTCTTCGGTGAGTCACCAAACCATAGGTGGTGACTCAACGTAGCCCTCAACGTGGACGGTTCTCTTTAATTCTTCTGGAGGCTTCGTGGCAGCGGCTGAGCGGCGTTGAACGTGGCGGTGGAGACAACAAAAGCAGCGGCTGGGACGTGGCCCTAGGGTATCATACCCTAGGGTTTGCATCTGGAGGTCCTTGGACCGTTGGATCATGCCAGATCCAACGGTGGATGGCTGATTGCGGCTGGGGCTTAGATACAAACCCTAAACGGGTTTAGGGTTACACATTTGGGCCTTTAGGTCTGGGCCACTATATTTGGGTTACTGGGTTGGGCCGAACTTGGCCCGTTTATAATAATAATTTTAATAAAAATAAAATAATAATAAAATAAAAATAAAAATAAATAATAATAGAAAATGGAGAAAAAAATAGTATCTTCAGCTGCCCCTCTTTGCTCATTCTCGTGTTAACAAGAATAGAGCAAAGACGAAAAGATAATAATATTTTTTTATCCATTTGAATTCACTTGATTAATATGGAGATGTTGAATAAATTCTTCTCTTTCTTCAGATGAGTTCTTCTCATTATGAACTTTCCGCTGGGGAGGATGTTGACCTATTTCCTTCTGTGATAGAGTCCTTTAAAAGGTTGAATAAGCTCTTCTCATTATGAACTTCTTCTTTCTTCTTCAGATGAGTTCTTCTCATTATGAACTTTCTCTGGAAAGGTTGATGCTAATCTATCTCTTTCTGTGATAGAATTATGCAAAAGGTTGAACAAGCTCTTCTCATTGTGAACTTCTTCTTCTTCAGATGAGTTCTTCTCATTATGAACTTTCTCTGGAAAAGGTGATCCATCAAGTGATGGATTTGAGTAAAAGGTTGAACAAATTCTTCTCATTATGAATTTCTTATTCAGATGACGAGTTCTTCTCATTATGAACTCTACCTGGCAATGTTAATCCATCAAATGATGAATTTAAATAAAAGGTTGAACAAATTCTTCTCATTATGAACTTCTTCTTCCTTCTTCAGATGAGTTCTTCTTATTATGAACTCGAACTGGTAATGTTGATCCATTGAATGATGAATTCAAGCAAAAAGTTTGAACAAGTTCTTCTCATTGTGAAATTCTTCTTGAAAAGTTGATCCATCAAATGATGGATTTGAGCAAAAGGTTGAACAAATTCTTCTCATTATGAATTTCTTCTTCTTCAGATGACGAGTTCTTCTCATTATGAACTCTACCTGGCAATGTTAATCCATCAAATGATGAATTTAAACAAAATGTTGAGCAAATTCTTCTCATTATGAACTTCTTCTTCCTTCTTCAGATGAGTTCTTCTTATTATGAACTCGAACTGGCAATGCTGATCCATTGAATGATGAATTCAAGCAAAAAGTTGAACAAATTCTTCTCATTGTGAACTTCTTCTGGAAAAGCTGATCCATCAAATGATGGATTTGAATCTTTGCTAAAATATTTGAAATTCCTGTCAAAATTCAACATGGATGAGAATGAATGAAAATGCACCTATTTTTGCAAATGCCTAAATATGATGCATGAATGTTAAGTTATTTGATTTCAGATTGGTGAACTAAGTATTTCTTCAGTTGTAGAAACCCAATAAATCTTTCTTCTTCAAATCAGAGAATCTATCATCTTTGACAAATGTAGATGTAAATATAATGTCACAAAATCTCTTGAGAATAAAACTCAATAGTATAGGCTCTTGAAAAGCTTGCATTCATGCAACCTGTTGATTCTGATAACAACTCATCTGATTATGAAGTGATCTTTCAAGATGATTTCGCAGATATCGATAGTTCTTTTAATACCGAGAAAATCTTGAATTCTGATTCTGATGAGGAGAGTAAACTGTTATACTTGAAAAGAAATGGGATTCTCAGAGGCTGAGGCTTCAATAGCCATGAAGAGATGTGGTTCAGATTCATCAATTACAAAATTGACATATTTTATATGTGCTGCTCAAATGGCTAAGGCTGCTGATGCACTTCTTCCGGTAAAAGATAGGAAGTCATTATGCAATGATCCCAATTACAAGAAAAGGCAAAACTTGGGCTATGATTTTTGGAAAAGGAAGGAGCAGAAGAAACTTGAAAAGAAGCTTTTTAATGAAGACGATCATGCAGTTCATCTTTTAATTCCAATGATTGGTTCTGTGGTTTCTACCGAACCAGATCATATAACTCAAAGAACACTTCCAGAAGATGCTATTGGGTCTTCTTATTTCTACTATGAGCACATGGCACTTTCAAATCCAATGATTGGTTTTTGGGGTTCATACCAAACCAGATCAGATAACTCAAAGAACACTTCCAGAAGATGCTATTGGGTCTTCTTATTTCTACTATGAGCACATGGCACTTTCTTCAATTAATGTTTGGACTGGAATATCATAGTACTTTATTCGATGTAGAGCCAGAATTTGTAGATTCGAAGCATTTTCATGCTACTACACTGAAAAAGGCTATATTCATAATTCTGCCAATTGAGAACAGATTTTCTCTTATTCTGCTTCCTCCATGTGCTGATGTTTTTCCATTAACAAAGAAATGATGGCCTTCCTTCGAGTGTCCAAAAGTATGTTCTTGATGAGTGCTGAAAATGGAATCTGGTATGGGTTGAAAAGAATAAAATTGTTCCACTTGAATCTGATGAGGTGGAAATGCTTCTAGGTTTCCCTAAAAACCATACACAAGGATCTGTATAGAGACATGTTCCATGGTGGTATCAATGTCCTGTCTCTTTTCTCTGGGATCAATGATGCAGAGGTTGCCTTTTACTATCTTGGCATACTTTTGAAAACATATGTGCAAGAACTGAATGATGATCGGTTGGAGCAATTGATGAGTAGTTTTAACGGACTCGACTTTGTTGTCGGTGGCATCTAGCGTAACAACCTTACTGGAAGAAATAAACATCATTGTGATGGGCTTGAAGATTTTTGTTGGTGCATTTACTTGCAATGATTGCTACAACAAACTGTCTCTTCTGCTGCTCCAATATATCCCACTCTTTTCGAATCATGGAACGGTTTAGTTGACAGTAAAACTTGTCATCTTCAACTTTTGGAATACTGTAACCAATGTTACCCTATATAACCAGAGTGCAGATAATGACTTGTTCATGGCTTTATGATGGTGATAATTTGCTTACTTTGTATTCCATGCCTTTAAAAGTATTAACATAAAGTGATATTCAGAAATCTTTAACTTATTTCAAAATTATGTTAATCCATAAAAGAATAAATTGAATTTTCGAAAATAAATTGAATCTCAAATAAATTGAACTTGGAATTTATTAATAAATAGATAGAATTGTATTCAAAGTTATGGCAAGCATAATAATGATAAAAATTCAAATGACTCAACAAATTATTAGCATAAGTATTTCTAAATTAATCAAATTGATACAATTTAGAGTACTAATGTAAGCTTTTGTCTGGAAGATGTCAAACGTTGTCAGAATGCTTGTAGATGTGAAGTTCCTCCCAAACTATCAAAATCTTAAGAAGGTTCAATTTCCAGATGCCTAATATCAACATGCATTTGAGCCGCGCTTTCAGGTTTTCAACTCAAATCCTTCCTTTGGTTACAAGATGCCCTTTGCGGGTTTTCATCTTGACCCCCTATTTTTTCTTCTTTTCTTTTTCTTTCTTTTTTCTCATTTTTTTCTTTTTTCTTTTTTTTTCTTCAAGCATAATATTTCTTGACAGAATCCGAGTTTATTGGATTTCTCAGAATTTTTCCATCCATTTCTGCCAAGATCAACGCTCATCCGAAAAAGGCCTTTTTTACAACGTATGGCCCTTCCCAATTAGGCATCCATTTCCCACGGAAATCTTTATGTATAGGCAAGATCTTTTTTAGTACTAGATCACCCTATTGGAATTCTCTTGGATGTATTTTCTTGTCATGAGACTTCATCATCCGTTTCTGATACATTTGTTCATGGCAAATAGCTTTCAATCTTTTCTCCTCAATAAGGTTCAATTGATCAAATCTAGCTTGGATCCATTCAGATTCATCCAATTTTGTTTCTCTCAACATTCGAAGCGATGTAATCTCAACTTCAATTGGTAAGACTACTTCCATCCCGTAGACTAAAGAAAAAGGTGTTGCCCCAGTAGATGTTCGAACAGTAGTTCGAACAGTAGTTCGGTATGCATATAAAGCAAAAGGTAACTTCTCGTGCCAATCTTTGTAAGTTTCAGTGGTCTTTGTAATGATTCTCTTGATGTTCTTATTTGCTGCTTCAACTGCCCCATTCATCTTTGGACGATATGCCACTGAGTTTGCATGTTTGATCTTAAATGTGCACAAAGTTCGGTTATCATTTTGTTGTTCAGGTTCAGAGCATTATCTGTAATGATCCTTTCTGGTAGGCCATACCGACAAATTATCTCTTTCTTTATGAATTTGCAGACTGTGGACCTCTTAATATTGGCATACGAAGCAGCTTCAACCCACTTGGTAAAATAATCAATTGCCATAAGGATGAAGCAATGTCCATTCGATGCTTTTGGTGTGATTGCCCCAATGACATCTATTCCCCACATAGAAAATGGCCAGGGTGCTGTCATTACATGTAAAGGAGATGGGGGTACATGAATCTTATCTGTATATATCTGGCATTTATGACATTTCCTTGCATAATCAATGCAATCTGTGTGCATGGTAGCCCAATAGTATCCATATCTCATTATTTTTCTGGCCATGGAAAGACCATTTGCATGTGTTCCACATATTCCACTGTGTACTTCTTCAATGATGCTTCTGGCTTCGCTGGTATTTAAACATCTCAATAGCATTTGATCATTGCTTCTTCTATACATAATCTCGCCATCAAGAAAATATCCAGCAGCCATTCTTCTCAAGGTTCTTTTTATCAATTTCAGATGCATTTTGTGGATAACTTTGATTTTTGATATATTGCAGGATATCATGATATCATGGTTTACCATCTACCTCTTCTTCCACACTATAACAATGTGCAGGAATTTCATATACTTGCATTTTGATTGGCATCATATCAACTTTCTTAGTTGCCTGAAACATAGCAGCTAATGTAGCCAAAGCATCTGCCATTTGATTTTCTTCTCGAGGGAGATAATGGAAGGTGACTCTCTCAAATTCTTTAACTAATTCGAGGGTAAAATTTCGGTATTCCAACAATTTGGGATCTTTTGTTTCCCATTCTCCTCGTAATTGATACACCGCTAACGATGAATCTCCATATATTTTGAGACATTTGATTTTTCTTTCTATAGCTGCTTTCAATCCCATGACACAAGCTTCGTATTCCGCCATATTATTGGTGCAAAAGAACTCCAGTCTACTTGTAAAGGGATAATAAATATTTTCTGGAGAAATTAACACTGCCCCGATTCCTCGTCCCAAGGCGTTGGATGCTCCGTCAAAGTAAAGCTTCCAAGATGCAGATGCATCATTTGTTCCGACTTCTTCATTCATGGATATGCACAACAAATCTTCATCTGGAAAATTGAAACTCAAAGGCTGATAATCATTCAATACACGACTGGCCAGAAAATCAGCTATGACACTTTCTTTTATCGCTTTTTGGTTGACATATACAATATCAAACTCAGATAATAACATTTGCCATCTCTAGCCATTCTGCCTGTCAAAGCTGGTGATTCCATTAAGAATTTCAAAGGATCAAGTTTGGATATCAACCAAGTAGTATGATATAACATATATTGTCTGAGTCTTCGAGTAGCCCACACCAAGGCACAACATAATTTTTGTATTGGTGGATATTGAATTTCACAATCAGTAAATTTCTTGCTCATATAATAAATAGCTTTTTCTTTTCTTCCAGATTCATCATGCTGTCCCAGTACACATCCCATCGAATTTTCAAAGACTGTCAAGTAGAGAATTAACGGTCTATCAGGCATTGGTGATACTAAAATTGGGGCATTGGATAAATATTTCTTAATAATATCCAAAGTTTCTTGACATTCATCATTCCAGACTTCAGGATTGTTCTTTCGAAGTAATTTGAACACTGGATCACATTTGTCGGTTAATTGAGAAATGAACCGAGATATATAATTTAATCTTCCCAAAAAGCCTCGAACTTCTTTTTTTGTATTGGGTGGTGGAAGATCTTGAATTGCTTTTACTTTATCTGGATCAATCTCGATTCCTTTTTTGCTGACCACAAATCCCAAAAGTTTCCCGGAGGTTACCCCAAAAGTGCATTTAGCGAGGTTGAGCTTTAATTGATACTTCCTCAATCTCTGGAAAAGCTTTCTCAAATTTTGAATATGTTCTTCTTCAGTTCGAGATTTGGAAATCATGTCATCTACATATACTTCAATCTCTTTGTGCATCATGTCATGAAATAAAGTTACCATGGCTCTTTGATATATTGCCCCTGCATTTTTTAATCCAAAGGGCATTACTTTATAGCAGAATGTCCCCCACATGGTTACAAATGTTGTTTTTTCCATGTCTTCGGGATTCATTTTTATCTGATTATATCCTGAAAAGCCATCCATGAATGAAAACCATGCGTGTCCTGCAGTATTGTCCACCAAGGTGTCTATATGGGGTAATGGAAAGCTATCTTTCGGACTAGCTTTGTTAAGATCTATATGGGGTAATGGAAAGCTATCTTTCGGTTTATATTCTGGATTAATTGGAAGCTTGTGCATCACTATATATGTACTCAAACCAGGCATATCTTGATAAGACCATGCGAAGATATCTTTGAACTCTTGAAGGAGATATATCAATTCTTGTTTTATCTGGATTGTCAGAGTAGTACCAATTTTCACCTCTTTTATTTCTTCATCTGTTCCCAGATTTATTGTTTCAATCTCTTCTTTGTGAGGTAGAATTTGCTTATCTTCTTTTTCTATCAATCTTAATAATTCGGTAGGAACCTCACATTCCAGTTCATCCTCACACCCATTGATTTCTTCCAGACATATGGGCTGCTCTAAATTTATCTCTCGATTAAATTTAGGAATAAACATGCTATTAACATTGTGACACCTGCAAATTTAAGTCGGACATATTTCCGAAAGAATATAGTAAATTTATGAAATAAATAAATGTAAAAATGTAAAAAAATGTAAAGAATGATTGCCATCTGAAAATTTTAAAGAAAATTTCTTATATTTAATATTAGGTGAACTTAACATAATTTCCTTTACAAGATAACAAAAAGTTTTCATACTTTTGGGCCTAACATAAAGATTAGTTCTGAATATTACTCTGTGTTAATATTAAAAACTATAGGAAGGTCTTCAGTGGTCCAATTGTTGAGTGTTTCTCCAGGAAAACATGGGCGAATCCTATCCAAATATTTGCCAGTCTTGTTGTCATTCATGATCATGTTGATAAATAATCCATTCATAGCTTCTTCAACTATGCTTTGATCTTTCGTCAACTTTTCTTCTTTAAAGGCCTCAACAAGCTGTTGTTATACATTAATTGTTCCCCCTGATCTGAATGTGGTATTCAACTGTGGGAAAAACATGTGTTCCCAAAGGATTTCTTCTCCTTTCAACCTTGCCTTTCTGTTTTCACATCTTCTTTTCATCTATTTGTTCTTTTGCTGAAAATTGGGCTTAAATCCAAGCCCAAAACGATCTTTCTTCATCTTTATACTTACAGGAACTAAATCCCTTGAAGATTCTTTCCTAAACCTTTCCCAATTTTAGCTCCGATACCTAAAGTTTGTCGTACCGTCATCTTGGTACAATCAGATAATCTGGGATATGGAATTTTGCTTCCTTCTGTAATAAAGGTTGCATTGAAAAATTCAAGAGCTCGGAAAGAACATTCGAGAGCATCATCATTGGTTTCAATATATGGAACATCACTTGTTATAGACGCAATGATTTCTTCTTCAGCTCCTACGCATATTAGTTGTCCATCAACAACAAATTTCAATTTCTGATGTAATGAAGAAGGAACGGCTCCTGCTGAATGAATCCATGGCCTCCCTAATAAACAATTATATGTAGGGTGGATGTCCATCACCACAAAGTCAATATTGTACACGACTGGTCCGATTAACAACGGTATTTCCATTTTCCCAAGCACCTCTTTTTGAGTACCATCAAAAGCTCGCACTACATTCTGATAATTCTTCATGTGTGATTTATCCAAAGGCATTCTTTGAAGTGTGACTAGAGGCATCAAGTTGAGAGCGGATCCATTGTCAATCAATACTCCTGGCAAAACATGACCATGACAATGTGTAGTGATATTCAAAGCTTTTACTGACCCCATTCCGCCTTCAGGTATTTCATCATCTGTGAACGTTATGTAATTGTTAGCGGCTATATGTCCCACAATTCTGTCAAGTTTATTGAGGGATATATCTTCAGGGATAAAGGTTTGATTAAGCATTCTCATCAAAGCATTTCTGTGTGCTTCTGAATTCATCAATAGATCAAGAATAGAAATTCTCGCTTGTTGTTTGTGTAGTTGTTCAACCACACTATACTCACTATGTTTCAGGAATTTCAAAAATTCTTGCGCTTGTTTTTCTGTTACAGGCTCATTGAATGCTAGAGGGGATTCATCATCAAATGCCTTTTGGGGTATTACCATGGTTTTTCCTTTTGCTTTCACTTGTTCCGAGGCATTGGATGTTTCGGGAGAGTAACATCTCCCACTTCTTGTAAAGAATCCGACTTCACTCACTGCTTCAGATGTCGAACCCAGACTCTGTATTTTCTCTTCTGTTTTTTCTAGAGAAACAGATCCTCCTACCATTGAAACATTGGTAGTATAATTCCAAGGTACTCTGCGGGTATCCTTGTATGGAAATGGTAGAGGAGTGGTGATAACTACTTTCGGCCTTATTGGTGCAGGAATCACCGTAGAAGATTTCACATTAATGATCACAGGATCACTTGTTCTCTGACTAGGTTTAGAATCTTCTGATGAGCAAACATCATCTTCTTTTTTTCTTGGTTCTTCTTCAAAGAATTCTATTTCTCCGCTATTCATCAATTCTTGCAACAAATCCCTAAACTCAGGACATATTTGAATTTCATGCCCCTTCTCTTGATGATATTCACAATAATTATTGCCTTCATTATGCTTTGGCCTGAATTGTTGTGGAATTATACCGGCTAAAGAGAGTTGTTGAAATACCCAAACAAAAGGAGATTTAATTTCAGAAATGTCAGTTTTTGCTTTCTTTCTGTTCTCTTCCTGAATTGCATTCACGTTTTTATCTCCATGATTTGGTAATGGATGATTTGATGTAGATGGTGAATTGAATTCCAACTTTCCAATGTTGATCAAATTTTGAACCACCCTTTTGAATGCCAAACAGTTTTCAATAGAATGACCCGTAATTCCTTCATGGTAAACACAGTGTGCCTTTACATCATACCATGGAGGGAATGGTGGTTGCATGGGAACCAAAGGATAGGGCCGTATGACATCGGCTTTTAACAGCGAATCATAGATCTCAGCATATGGTACTGGTAAAGGTGTAAAAGACAACCTTTCATTTTCCTTTCGAGATCCTCTGGACTCTGCTCGATTAGTGTTTGTTTCTTCTTTCTTAACCCTTGACTGGGTTATTGTAACACTTTTCGATGAATCCTTGTTGTAAGAATTTGCATTATTGACTTCATTCTCTTTTTTCCGGTACATAGGTCTTTTGGAACTAGACCCTTCATTTGATTCAATTTTGCCACTTTTCAAGACATTTTCAATGAGTTCTCCAGAAATGACCAAATCTGTAAAATTTTTGGTTGCATTCCCCATTAGATGATTTAAATAAGGAGCTTTCAATGTATGGACAAATATTACCGTGGCCTCTTTTTCTGACAAAGGTGGTTGAACCTGGGCTGCCGTGTCACGCCATCTCTGAGCATACTGTCTGAACGTTTCGTTATTCTTTTTCTCCAAATTTTGGAGAGTCCATCTATCAGGGACCATGTCTGTTACGTGGCGGTACTGCTCTAGGAATGCTTTAGCCAGATCTTTCCAAGATCTAATTTTGGTTTTGGTCAATTGAGTATACCATTTTAAGGCTGGTCCTGTCAAACTATCTTGGAAGCAGTGAATTAACAATTTCTCGTCTTTCACATATCCTGCCATTCTGCGACAAAACATAGTAATGGGATGAAGGGCATGTGGTACCGTCATATCTATCAAATTTGGGAACTTTGAATTGATGGGGATTAGGTCTGGAACCAAACTCAATCACTAGCGTCAAACCATAGAATGATTCAGTTATTTCCACGGATTTCATTCGTTCTTCTAAGCTCTTGATCTGTCTGGTCAATTCTTCATTTACTTTTTCTTTCATTCAGCTCATTCAAATTGGGATTAGATGTTCAGCATTAAAATCCCCTATTTTCACATGATATAAGTGGATTTTTGCTTGAAGATGAGGATCCACTTGTCGATTTTCATGTGGTTTGGCTTCTTGAAATGTTGATGTGCGGGCATTGATTTGTATAGGTAGTACCAGAATGATAAATTGGTTCTGGTGGAAAACCTAGAGGATACATAGGTTCTTGGTCGAAAGATACAGGATTTTCATGCATTTTCCAATGATAGCCTGCCTTTAAACATATCTTCTATTTTCTGCATCATGCTATCTTGTGAGTTGCAATACTGGCTTCAATTTTCTCTAGCTTCATTCTCATCTCTGCTTGTTCTTTATTATGTGTTCCTCAATACGTTGTATTTATCCTCCATAATTCTTAGTAGCTTGTCTAGTACCGTAGTGATGTTGTATTTCTCTTTGGCCAGAATAACTGCGATTGAAAAATCTTTTGATATTATTTTTTTGAAATTTTAATTAATTTTTTATCTTAATAATAAAAATTATACATAAAGAAAATCATGAAATGAATGAATGTATGCAAATGTTGTATGCAAAAAGGTATTGATCCAAAAAGTTAACTGTCATAGAACAACTTTCATCGGCATACAAAAGTTTCTTTATAATAGTTCATAACTACAGATAAGGTGTAGCTTTCCTATTAAGCTCTATAATTTCTTTCATTAACCATGGCACCTTCTTTCTGAACTTAGAAACTGGATCAACGTGATGCTCAATTATTTTAGCTTCAACAGCTAGTTCCCCAACATATCTAGCAACTTCACTCATTTGTACCATGGCCTCGAATACCATATTACTTCTTTCTTCACTTCTTTCTACATAGAAATCAGTGATTTTTGCCATTGTTCATTAGTTCCTTCAAGAGTTTTCTCTAACTCAGTGATTCTGACTTGACAATTATGCAGAGTTTTTTCAAGATCTCTAATGCGTCTTCGCAGTGAAGCACTTTCCTCATTACTTTCTTTGAGATCACTAGGTCCTAGACGAACCTTTTCTTGAAATAATGACTCTTCAAGTTGCAAGATGTAAGCATTAAATTCTGAGTTTTTGTTTAGACTGATCCAGATCCTCTTCAAGTTTGTTCGTGCTTCTTGCGTCCTTGATTAAGCTTCTGGATTTGAACATTTTTGTTTCGCATCTTTGCATCCAATTGCTAGCACTTCTTGCTCACCTCAAGTTTGGTGTTGAAATTCTTTCTTTCTAGCTCCCATTTTTCTTTTCAACATGAACTCTTCAATCCTTTGGCCTGACTTCAAGTTCGGCAATCAGCTGGTTCATTTCAGATTCAAATCCCTTGAACATGATATT